>NC_051163.1:90549721-90689720 GCF_013339745.2 Dermacentor silvarum
GGAATGTTGCGTGCCGCCACCTCAGCTGCCAAGTGAAGAATTCCGCGGTGATCCCAGCTTATATAGCTTAGCAGTTGCTGATGTTCCTGGAGAGATGGACAGGTGGCGTTCGTCACAGGCGGCACGTGGCGCTCTGATGACAAAGCCAGTCCTCTTCTATCTTCGTGCAAGGCACACACGCCTTAAGTATAGTCAGTATATAAGCGCTTCCGCTGGTTAGCGGTAGACTGCGCCGGATCCGCAGGAACCTGCGTAGGTAACGGGAAACGATCAGCGGAATGTTGCGTGCCGCCACCTCAGCTGCCAAGTGAAGAATGCCGCGGTGATCCCAGCTTATATAGCTTCCAGTTGCTGATGGTTCCTGGAGAGATGGACAGGTGGCGTTCGTCACAGGCTGCACGTGGCAGCTCTGATGACAAGCCAGTCCTCTTCTATCTTCGTGCAAGGCACACACGCCTTAAGGTATAGCAGTAGATAAAGCGCTTCCGCTGGTTAGCGGTAGACTGCGCCGGATCCGCAGGAACCTGCCGTATGATAACGGAAACGATCAGCGGAATGTTGCGGGCCGCCACCTCAGCTGCCAAGTGAAGAATGCCGCGGTGATCCCAGCTTATATAGCTTCCAGTTTGCTGATGGTTCCTGGAGAGATGGGACAGGTTGCGCTTCGTCACAGGCGGCACGTGCGCTCTGATGATAAAGCCAGTCCTCTTCTATCTTGCGTGCAAGGCAGCACACTCCTTAAGTATAGTCATATATAAAGCGCTTCCGCTGGTTAGCGGTAGACTGCGCCGGATCCGCAGGAACCGCGTAGGTAACGGGAAACGATCAGCGGAATGTTGCGTTGCCGCCACCTCAGCTGCCAAGTGAAGAATGCCGCGGTGATCCCAGCTTATATAGCTTCCAGTTGCTGAGGTTCCTGGAGAGATGGACAGGTGGCGTTCGTCACAGGCGGCACGTGGCGCTCTGATGATAAAGCCAGTCCTCTTCTATCTTCGTGCAAGGCACACACGCCTTAAGTATAGTCAGTATATGGAGCGCTTTCGCTGGTTAGCGGTAGACTGCGCCGGATCCGCAGGAACCTGCATAGATAACGGGAAACGATCAGCGGAATGTTGCGTGCCGCCACCTCAGCTGCCAAGTGAAGAATTCCGCGCTGATCCCAGCTTATATAGCTTCCAGTTGCTGATGGTTCCTGGAGAGATGGACAGGTGGCGCTCGTCACAGGCGGCACGTGGCGCTCTGATGATAACGCCAGTCCTCTTCTATCTTCGTGCAAGGCACACACGCCTTAAGTATAGTCAGTAGATAAAGCGCTTCCGCTGGTTAGCGGTAGACTGCGCCGGATCCGCAGGAACCTGCGTAGATAACGGGAAACGATCAGCGGAATGTTGCGTGCCGCCACCTCAGCTGCCAAGTGAAGAATTCCGCGCTGATCCCAGCTTATATAGCTTCCAGTTGCTGATGGTTCCTGGAGAGAATGGACAGGTGGCGTTCGTCACAGGCGGCACGTGGCACTCTGATGATAAAGCCAGTCCTCTTCTATCTTCGTGCAAGGCACACACGCCTTAAGTATAGTCAGTAGATAAAGCGCTTCCGCTGGTTAGCGGTAGACTGCGCCGGATCCTCAGGAACCTGCGTAGATAACGGGAAACGATCAGCGGAATGTTGCGCGCCGCCACCTCAGCTGCCAAGTGAAGAATTCCGCGCTGATCCCAGCTTATATAGCTTCCAGTTGCTGATGGTTCCTGGAGAGATGGACAGGTGGCGCTCGTCACAGGCGGCACGTGGCGCTCTGATGATAAAGCCAGTCCTCTTCTATCTTCGTGCAAGGCACACACGCCTTAAGTATAGTCAGTATATAAAGCGCTTCCGCTGGTTAGCGGTAGACTGCGCCGGATCCGCAGGAACCTGCGTAGGTAACGGGAAACGATCAGCGGAATGTTGCGTTGCCGCCACCTCAGCTGCCAAGTGAAGAATGCCGCGGTGATCCCAGCTTATATAGCTTCCAGTTGCTGATGGTTCCTGGAGAGATGGACAGGTGGCGCTCGTCACAGGCGGCACGTGGCGCTCTGATGATAACGCCAGTCCTCTTCTATCTTCGTGCAAGGCACACACGCCTTAAGTATAGTCAGTAGATTAAGCGCTTCCGCTGGTTAGCGGTAGACTGCGCCGGATCCGCTGGAACCTGCGTAGATAACGGGAAACGATCAGCGGAATGTTGCGTGCCGCCACCTCAGCTGCCAAGTGAAGAATTCCGCGCTGATCCCAGCTTATATAGCTTCCAGTTGCTGATGGTTCCTGGAGAAATGGACAGGTGGCGTTCGTCACAGGCGGCACGTGGCACTCTGATGACAAAGCCAGTCCTCTTCTATCTTCGTGCAAGGCACACACGCCTTAAGTATAGTCAGTAGATAAAGCGCTTCCGCTGGTTAGCGGTAGACTGCGCCGGATCCTCAGGAACCTGCGTAGATAACGGGAAACGATCAGCGGAATGTTGCGTGCCGCCACCTCAGCTGCCAAGTGAAGAATTCCGCGGTGATCCCAGCTTATATAGCTTCCAGTTGCTGATGGTTCCTGGAGAGATGGCAGGTGGCGCTCGTCACAGGCAGCACGTGGCGCTCTGATGATAAAGCCAGTCCTCTTCTATCTTCGTGCAAGGCACACACGCCTTAAGTATAGTCAGTAGATAAAGCGCTTCGCTGGTTAGCGGTAGACTGCGCCGGATCCGCAGGAACCTGCGTAGGTAACGGGAAACGATCAGCGGAATGTTGCGTTGCCGCCACCTCAGCTGCCAAGTGAAGAGTCCGCGGTGATCCCAGCTTATATAGCTTCCAGTTGCTGATGGTTCCTGGAGAGATGGACAGGTGGCGTTCGTCACAGGCGGCACGTGGCGCTCTGATGACAAGCCAGTCCTCTTCTATCTTCGTGCAAGGCACACACGCCTTAAGTATAGTCAGTAGATAAAGCGCTTCGCTGGTTAGCGTAGACTGCGCCGGATCCGCAGGAACCTGCGTAGTAACGGGAAACTATCAGCGGAATGTTGCGTGGCGCCACCTCAGCTCCCAAGTGAAGAGTTCCGCGGTGATCCCAGCTTATATAGCTTCCAGTTGCTGATGGTTCCTGGAGAGATGGGCTGGTGGCGCTCGTCACAGGCAGCACGTGGCGCTCTGATGATAAAGCCAGTCCTCTTCTATCTTCGCGCAAGGCATACACGCCTTAAGTATAGTCATATATAAAGCGCTTCCGCTGGTTAGCGGTAGACTGCGCCGGATCCGCAGGAACCTGCGTAGTATACGGGAAACGATCAGCGGAATGTTGCGTGCCGCCACCTCAGCTGCCAAGTGAAGAATGCCGCGGTGATCCCAGCTTATATAGCTTCCAGTTGCTGATGGTTCCTGGAGAGATGGACAGGTGGCGTTCGTCACAGGCGGCACGTGGCACTCTGATGACAAAGCCAGTCCTCTTCTATCTTCGTGCAAGGCACACACGCCTTAAGTATAGTCAGTAGATAAAGCGCTTCGCTGGTTAGCGGTAGACTGCGCCGGATCCGCAGGAACCTGCGTAGATAACGGGAAACGATCAGCGGAATGTTGCGTGCCGCCACCTCAGCTGCCAAGTGAAGAATGCCGCGGCTGATCCCAGCTTATATAGCTTCCAGTTGCTGATGGTTCCTGGAGAGATGGACAGGTGGCGTTCGTCACAGGCGGCACGTGGCGCTCTGATGACAAAGCCAGTCCTCTTCTATCTTCGTGCAAGGCACACACGCCTTAAGTATAGTCAGTAGATAAAGCGCTTCCGCTGGTTAGCGGTAGACTGCGCCGGATCCGCAGGAACCTGCGTAGGTAACGGGAAACGATCAGCGGAATGTTGCGTTGCCGCCACCTCAGCTGCCAAGTGAAGAATGCCGCGGTGATCCCAGCTTATATAGCTTCCAGTTGCTGATGGTTCCTGGAGAGATGGGACAGGTGGCGTTCGTCACAGGCGGCACGTGGCGCTCTGATGACAAAGCCAGTCCTCTTCTATCTTCGTGCAAGGCACACTACGCCTTAAGTATAGTCAGTAGATAAAGCGCTTCTGCTGGTTAGCGGTAGACTGCGCCGGATCCGCAGGAACCTGCCTAGTAACGGGAAACGATCAGCGGAATGTTGCGTGCCGCCACCTCCGCTGCCAAGTGAAGAATTCCGCGCTGATCCCAGCTTATATAGCTTCCAGTTGCTGATGGTTCCTGGAGAGATGGACAGGTGGCGCTTCGTCACAGGCGGCACGTGGCGCTCTGATGATAACGCCAGTCCTCTTCTATCTTCGTGCAAGGCACACACGCCTTAAGTATAGTCAGTAGATAAAGCGCTTCCGCTGGTTAGCGGTAGACTGCACCGGATCCGCTGGAACCTGCGTAGATAACGGGAAACGATCAGCGGAATGTTGCGTGCCGCCACCTCAGCTGCCAAGTGAAGAATTCCGCGCTGATCCCAGCTTATATAGCTTCCAGTTGCTGATGGTTCCTGGAGAAATGGCAGGTGGCGTTCGTCACAGGCGGCACGTGGCACTCTGATGACAAAGCCAGTCCTCTTCTATCTTCGTGCAAGGCACACACGCCTTAAGTATAGTCAGTAGATAAAGCGCTTCCGCTGGTTAGCGGTAGACTGCGCCGGATCCGCAGGAACCTGCGTAGGTAACGGGAAACGATCAGCGGAATGTTGCGTGCCGCCACCTCAGCTGCCAAGTGAAGAATTCCGCGCTGATCCCAGCTTATATAGCTTCCAGTTGCTGATGGTTCCTGGAGAGATGGACAGGTGGCGCTCGTCACAGGCGGCACGTGGCGCTCTGATGATAAAGCCAGTCCTCTTCTATCTTCGTGCAAGGCACACACGCCTTAAGTATAGTCAGTATATAAAGCGCTTCCGCTGGTTAGCGGTAGACTGCGCCGGATCCGCAGGAACCTGCGTAGGTAACGGGAAACGATCAGCGGAATGTTGCGTTGCCGCCACCTCAGCTGCCAAGTGAAGAATGCCGCGGTGATCCCAGCTTATATAGCTTCCAGTTGCTGATGGTTCCTGGAGAGATGGCAGGTGGCGTTCGTCACAGGCGGCACGTGGCGCTCTGATGACAAAGCCAGTCTCTTTATCTTCGTGCAAGGCACACACGCTTAAGTATAGTCAGTAGATAAAGCGCTTCCGCTGGTTAGCGGTAGACTGCGCCGGATCCGCAGGAACCTGCGTAGGTAACGGGAAACGATCAGCGGAATGTTGCGTTGCCGCCACCTCAGCTGCCAAGTGAAGAATGCCGCGGTGATCCCAGCTTATATAGCTTCCAGTTGCTGATGGTTCCTGGAGAGATGGACAGGTGGCGTTCGTCACAGGCGGCACGTGGCGCTCTGATGACAAAGCCAGTCCTCTTATCTTCGTGCAAGGCACACACGCCTTAAGTATAGTCAGTAGATAAAGCGCTTCCGCTGGTTAGCGGTAGACTGCGCCGGATCCGCAGGAACCTGCGTAGGTAACGGGAAACGATCAGCGGAATGTTGCGTTGCCGCCACCTCAGCTGCCAAGTGAAGAGTGCCGCGGTGATCCCAGCTTATATAGCTTCCAGTTGCTGATGGTTCCTGGAGAGATGGGCAGGTGGCGCTTCGTCACAGGCGGCACGTGGCGCTCTGATGATAAAGCCAGTCCTCTTCTATCTTCGTGCAAGGCACACACGCCTTAAGTATAGTCAGTAGATAAAGCGCTTCCTGCTGGTTAGCGGTAGACTGCGCCGGATCCGCAGGAACCTGCGTAGGTAACGGGAAACGATCAGCGGAATGTTGCGTGCCGCCACCTCAGCTGCCAAGTGAAGAGTTCCGCGGTGATCCCAGCTTATATAGCTTCCAGTTGCTGATGGTTCCTGGAGAGATGGACAGGTGGCGTTCGTCACAGGCGGCACGTGGCGCTCTGATGACAAAGCCAGTCCTCTTCTATCTTCGTGCAAGGCACACACGCCTTAAGTATAGTCAGTAGATAAAGCGCTTCTGCTGGTTAGCGGTAGACTGCGCCGGATCCGCAGGAACCTGCGTAGGTAACGTGAAACGATCAGCGGAATGTTGCGTGCCGCCACCTCCGCTGCCAAGTGAAGAATGCCGCGGTGATCCCAGCTTATATAGCTTCCAGTTGCTGATGGTTCCTGGAGAGATGGGCAGGTGGCGTTCGTCACAGGCGGCACGTGGCGCTCTGATGACAAAGCCAGTCCTCTTCTATCTTCGTGCAAGGCACACACGCCTTAAGTATAGTCAGTAGATAAAGCGCTTCTGCTGGTTAGCGGTAGACTGCGCCGGATCCGCAGGAACCTGCGTAGGTAACGGGAAACGATCAGCGGAATGTTGCGTTGCCGCCACCTCCGCTGCCAAGTGAAGAATTCCGCGGTGATCCCAGCTTGTATAGCTTCCAGTTGCTGATGGTTCCTGGAGAGATGGGCAGGTGGCGTTCGTCACAGGCGGCACGTGGCGCTCTGATGACAAAGCCAGTCCTATCTTCGTGCAAGGCACACACGCCTTAAGTATAGTCAGTAGATAAAGCGCTTCTGCTGGTTAGCGGTAGACTGCGCCGGATCCGCAGGAACCTGCGTAGGTAACGGGAAACGATCAGCGGAATGTTGCGTGCCGCCACCTCCGCTGCCAAGTGAAGAGTTCCGCGGTGATCCCAGCTTATATAGCTTCCAGTTGCTGATGGTTCCTGGAGAGATGGACAGGTGGCGCTCGTCACAGGCGTCACGTGGCGCTCTGATGATAAAGCCAGTCCTCTTCTATCTTCGTGCAAGGCACACACGCCTTAAGTATAGTCAGTAGATAAAGCGCTTCCGCTGGTTAGCGGTAGACTGCGCCGGATCCGCAGGAACCTGCGTAGGTAACGGAAAACTATCAGCGGAATGTTGCGTGGCGCCACCTCAGCTCCCAAGTGAAGAGTACCGCGGTGATCCCAGCTTATATACCTTCCAGTTGCTGATGGTTCCTGGAGAGATGGACAGGTGGCGTTCGTCACAGGCGGCACGTGGCGCTCTGATGACAAAGCCAGTCCTCTTCTATCTTCGTGCAAGGCACATACGCCTTAAGTATAGTCAGTAGATAAAGCGCTTCTGCTGGTTAGCGGTAGACTGCGCCGGATCCGCAGGAACCTGCCTAGATAACGGGAAACGATCAGCGGAATGTTGCGTGCCGCCACCTCAGCTGCCAAGTGAAGATTGCCGCGGTGATCCCAGCTTATATAGCTTCCAGTTGCTGATGGTTCCTGGAGAGATGGACAGGTGGCGTTCGTCACAGGCGGCACGTGGCGCTCTGATGACAAAGCCAGTCCTCTTCTATCTTCGTGCAAGGCACACAAGCCTTAAGTATAGTCAGTAGATAAAGCGCTTCCGCTGGTTAGCGGTAGACTGCGCCGGATCCGCAGGAACCTGCGTAGGTAACGGAAAACGATCAGCGGAATGTTGCGTTGCCGCCACCTCAGCTGCCAAGTGAAGGTATGTAAAAAGACTATGGCTAAGGGAAAACGAGGAAAAGATTGGTGTTTGCATGATTGCTGAGGGGAAGGACACAGACAGACCAGACAGCACCCGTGACGTCATAGAGAAAAAGCTCACGACTGGAGAACCCCTGATTCAGGGTAACCGGGATAACAGGATGGACAACATCCCGATCGGGGTTTGTAAACCCGAAGAGCAGAAGAGAGTAGAGAAAGAAGTGGCTTCACCTCGGAGAGACAGGAGGTCGATAAGTGACGTTGAGTCCAGGGAACGCCAGGCACTAGACATGATGGGACATTGGGACTCCGAGAAAAAGGGCAAAGGATGTAGATACCCAAATCGCCCTAGACGTGTAACGCGTAAGGTTAGGAGATGGAAAAGAAATAGGGCAAGTGCAATGCGTAGAATCAAAAGGAAAACTGTTTAGGAATGACATGCGAATGATTACAGGGTTCAGAAATGTGTACAGAGAGAAAGGCACTCAAATAATACCTATATATATATATATATATATATATATATATATATAAGGTATGTGGAGTATTGTAATATATGCTTAGATGCAATGTTTATTCATGTAGAGTGTTTCAGAACATTAAACTAGTGAACGTTGCGAAGAGCTGATTGAAGTGCATAACGTGAACTCTTAAACGCGGTGAACAGTGCATCTGGTGAATTGTGCGCAACAGTGTGGTGTTGTGTGGTGCATCAAGACTTCACAAGAACCAGCACCAATGCCACTACGAAGACTCACAGTCATCACCCGAAGGCCACCCCCCGCTCCCCACAGATCGGGAGAAAGCAGTTTTTTGAAGCAAAAAAACTCTTCAAAACAGGGGCCCATGTCATGATTAGGACGCCGGCGGTACACGAAAACGAAGAAGACGAAGTTCGCGGAGCGTTCGAAACCGCGCGAGCGCTCGAGGCACGCGAACCGAGGTGTAATTCGCGAGGGAGAAGCGATGAAACATTATTATCGACGTGGCTCTTGGGCTGGAAGGTCGCTTCATTAGCTATGCTCTGACGACGGGTGAGCGGAGAGCCCGGCCACGAAGCTCGTGACGCTGGCAAGGCCCAGGCGTGACTGGAGACCTCGGAGACGTCCGGGCGAAGCTCCTGGGACCGGCTGCTGCTGCTCAAGGTGGTTCCGGTCCTCTTCGCAAGAATCCCTCTTCCTCAGCCGAACCCGATCAACCGATAATTACCAGGACACCGGGCCGCCATGCAGATTGACGTAGCACGAAGAACGCTTCGCGAAGCCTAACCAGGGAATTGACACGTCAGTGGTGGATACCGGGGCACCAGTAATCGGTCAGGTCGATGGAACCGCTAAACGTCGGCATTTACAGCATCAGCAACACTCCGGACATACACGACGTGGACTCAACGAGAAGAACTTCAAACCGACGGTCTGTAAGAGCCCACATTTCTTATCAGCGACGCAGTTAGGACGAATTTAGGGTGGCCAGACATTGATGAGTGAGGGCTAGCACTGACTTAGAGACATTAAGACGGAGTTAGGCTCCGAGACCGAGACAGTGCTTTTGATAGTTTTGTATTTAGTTGGAGTTTTGTATTTTCTATTGTGTCAGCATTTTGGTTGAGTTATTGTTTTAGCGTTGTGTGTTTTACGCTTTTCCCGATCCTGTACATATTAAATCCTTGTTTGCCGTGCGGCCAGTCGTGTCTCTCCTACATCGGGGGTAACGCCTGCGTGCAACCTTCCTGCTCCCAAGTAAGAATGTGACACACTTGCAGTCCGAAGTGCCAATCCAGAAAGAAGCGTCGTCACCTTACGAGGTGATCGCCAAAATGGCGTCCATAACAAACAGCTGCGCCAGTATTGAATAGAGTGACTGTAGCGCCACTTTCGACAAACACGTGAATAACATTGACAGGTAAGGAACGAGGGCTTGGGCATTTCGAAGCTGGCGAAGTTCTTGCCTCGGGAACTGCGTCGTCTAGTTTCCCTCGTCGTTAGATGCGGGCCGCCGACGTGTCGGTGAAAGCAACTGGCGACGCGGGAATGTTGAGCGGTGGTGGTCGAAACTAGGAAGATCAATCGGAGTACGAGTTGGCGGTGGGTCAGATGGAGTGTAGCGAGCATTGGACTCGACCGAGTAACGATGCGCCTGTAGACAATTGCCGATAGTTTGCACACGCGGAAGAGCCTTGCGACGTGTCCGGGGTACCTACATGTGAAGCATATAGGTTGATTGTCGTGCGTGCGCCACAGGTTGGCAACAGGAGGGCCGACCAAGGATATGGATGGAAGAGGACTGCTCATAGGCTGCTGAAAAGGTGGTACCGGCTCTTGGCGTGGCCTGGAAGCTACCGCAGCATAAGTGAGCGGAACGGCCACTATTGCTTGCTTGGGAGCAACCGGTAGTGCTTCAGCGACTTCTTGAATGACGTTGCGCAGAGTGCAAGCCAAACGATTTGCAGGCACCTGGGCTAAGGGTACCAGGTACAGCTGTCGTGCGACTTCTTCGCTGACAAAGGCTTTGATCTGCGTGAGCAGCGACGCCTAGGCGGAACTAATGGCCAGGCTGGAGATTGACGCATCGGTTGTTGGATAAGGCCTCGTCAAAGCTGGCTGCTTGCGTAGCTCGTCGTAGCTCTGACAGAGGGTAATAATGTCGGCCACACTGTTCGGGTTCAAGAGGCCAGGAGCATTTGGAACGCATCATCAACTCCTTTCATGATGCGCTTAATTGGGCCCGCATCCGACATGGTGGCATTGACGCGTTGGACAAATCGACAGCGTCTTGGATGTAAATGGTTAATGTTTCAGCTGTGTAGTGCGCGCGTGTGGCAAGCGCTGCTCAGCTCGAAGTTTCCAGACGGCGGTATGGTCAAATACTTCTGTAAAGGCTGTCTTGAATGTAGACCACGTTCGGAAATCCGCCTCAAGGTTCTTGAACCAGAGATTGGCCACGCCCGTGAGATAGGAAGCGACGTTGGTTAGCTTGGTCGTGTCGTCCCATTTGTTGTGAGCGCTTACCCGCTCATAGGACGCAAGCCAATCTTCAACGTCGTTATCTTCGGTGCCACTTAAGATGGCAGGATCCCGCTGGCGGATAGTCCCAGCGCAGAGAACGGGCGATGGCGGGAGCGTCTGCGGTTCTGTGTCTGGCATAGTGGAAGGTAGCGTCCAAATGCGGAGTTCCACGATGGTAGAGTTGAGCGGTTACCCAGCACGTCCACCAATTATAAAGGAGGTTTATTTGACTAAACGCCGATGACCGGTCGAGCGTTTCACCGAGCACAATCTCTAAGCTCGAGCCTCTGCGGCATGCGATGCTGTTGGCAATCCTGCTGCCTAAGTCCAGGCGTTCATCTTCATTACAATACTAATAACTTGTTTATTTCCATCGACGATGGAGAAGACTGCCGGTAAAAGTCGCTTGAGAGACAAGCAACTTCCCTGAAGCCCGCAGCCACCACTACAAAACAGGCAGCGATAGCACAGATATGCAGAATAAAAAGATTCAAAGTTAATGCAGTTTCCCGCGAAACAGTCACAGAAGGTAAAATGCAAAAAAACAATGCAAGATAATAATCGTTATTTCTCATGTGAGCAAGGATTGGTGAAATGTTCACGTAGGGTTAATAAAGACGTTGTTTGTAACTCAATATCTTATTTATGAAATGAATTTACAAGGGTTGGCAGTGTGTATATTGTTACGGGGAGAAAATATGCTTAAAATATATTTATGCGATATTTACAGTGGGCAGAAGAGATACATGCAAGATGAAGCCCGTGCGGGCGACTATCAGCGATCGTCGCCTTTGTTAGTGCTGTCATCATCGTTCGCTATTGCAGCACCTCGTAGCATGACCCCCGGCGGCGAAGGCAACGTCCCAGCACTTAGTAGGTTCGAGTGGTATCGCTTCAGTCGAGTGACGTGAACGATATCGGAGGAGGATTGCGGTGTGGAGGTATCGAAAGGTTGTATCTCGTATGTCACGGCTATCACCTGACGCAAGACATGATAGGGGCCTGAATGGGGTGAAATCAGCTTCTCACAAAGACCAGCTCGCCGTGCTGGTTTTCAAAGAAGCACGATGTCACCAGGGTTAAAGCGGGCATCTAGTTGACGAGCGTCATATATGCGTCATTGCTTTCCAGGGAAGTGGTCAGACGCAGTCAAGCAACCTCACGCGCTTCTGCAGCTCTAGATTAGGCATCACGGGTATATTCGGACGTTGTATCTAGAACGGCTGGGAGAATCGTGTCAAACGGTGGTATAGGGTCTCGTCCATACAATAGAAAAAATTGAGAGAAACTAGCAGAATCGTGGCGGGACGTATTGTAGGCGAATGAGACGAACGGCAGAGCGTCATCCCAGTCACGGTCGTCGGTAGAGACGTACTACATTGCAAGCATTTGTGATAGTTTTATTGAGCCGGCCTGTGAGTCCGTTGGTCTGAGGATGATACGCCGTTGTAAACTTGTGCTTTGTAGCGCAGGTTTGCTAGATGTCCTGGACAATCTGCGAGAGAAATTAGCGGTCCCGGTCCGTAAGGAGTTGTCGGGGAGTGCCGTTTTGAAGTATCACAGCTTCGAGAAGGAAGTCATCGACGTCGGTTGCTCAACTCATAGGGACAGCCCGCGTGACCACCTACCGGTTGGTGTGGTCCGTAGCAACTGCTGATCATGACCAACCCGAAAGAATGCCGCAGATGGTATTTCAATAGGCTGAAGACGGCCAGCTGGTAGGGCTGCTGTTTTTTTTTCGGTGCTGACCATATTTACGGGAGGCGACGTATTGGCAAACGGAACGGTAAATACCGGACCAAAAGAAATGACGCCCAACATGGTCATATGTGTTTGAGACTCTCAGATGACCAGCGGTGGGAACATCCTGCAACTGTGCGAGTACAGCCTCACGCATAGGCTTTGGAACGACCAGAAGCAGTTCAGGGCCATCAGAGTGCATGTTGTAACTGTACAATGTGCCATCGTGGAGCAAAAACATATGCAAAGAGGGGGAACTTGTCAGGTCCGTCAGGCTGAGAATGATGCCTCTCAGGTATGGGTCACGTCGTTACTCGTAGGCGATGTCGCCAAACGCGGTAAGCGTGAGGACGCAAGTTGGCTGACTGGTCACAGGGAGGTCTGGTGGGTCTGCTGGATGGCGTGACAAGCAATCAGCGTCCTCGTGGACTCTGCCTGTCATATATATACACCGCTGTGTAAGAATACTTTAGAGCCGTAAAGCCCACCGACCAAAACGTCCAGTTGGATCTTTTAAGGAGAAAAAGCAAGCGTAGGGCATGGTGATCGGTGATAACCATGAAAGGCCGTCCATGGAGGTAGGGGCGAATTTTACCCACTGCCTAAACGAGGGCGAGGCATTCCCGTTTGGTGCTCGAGAAATAGCGTTCGGCTGGCGACAGAAGACGGTTAGCGTAGGCAATGACATGGTCGCAACCGTGCTCTCATTGTGCCAAAACAGCGCCGATACCGTGGCCGCCAACGTCAGTGCGAACTTACGTTGGAGTGGACACGCCAAAGTGGCCAGAATTGTTGGTGACGTGAGTGGGGTCGTCAGCTCACCTAATGCACTAGCTTGTTCGGGAACCCCAGACAAAAGTCACGTTTTTCTTAAGAGCTTCAGTTAGAGGGCGTGCAATGTCAGCAAAACTTAGCACGAATCTGTTTAAGTAGGCGCAGAGTGCTTACAAAGCTTCGTACGTCGTTTGCGCAGGTCGGCGCAGAGAAATCCTTCACTGCGCGAACTTTCTCCCGATTGGGACGAACACCGGAAGAGTCGACCAGGTGTCCGAACACATATAGTTGCCGGTGGCCTAAGTCACATTTCGTCGAATTGATCTGAAGTCTCGCCTTGCAGAATACTGAAACAACTGTTAAGACGCACTCGAGGTATGTGTCAAAATCGGCGAAAAGACAAGGACATCATCGAGGTAGTACAAGCAGATTGGCCACTTTAAGCCGTGAAGGAGGACGTCCATCATTCATTCGAATGCAGCGGGAGCACTGCATAGCCCGAATGGCATCGTCTTAAACTGATAGAGCCCATCAGGTGTAATAAGCGCTGTTTTTTGACGATCCATGTCGACTGCATTCTGCCAATATTCGGAACGAAGGCATACAGAAGAAAAATACTTGGAGCCACTGAGACAGTCAAGGGCGTCGCCAATTATTATCGAATTAGGTGGAATGTAAAATTACTCGATCTCAAAGTGACGGCAAACAGCATTACCTTGGTTCTGTCCAGCTACTTGGCATTTGCATATTTTTAAATGTTGCGGCATGATAGTTGGGACACCCTGTATATATGAAGCAAAATGTGCTCTAAGTGCTGTCGCAAACAGGTATATATCCTCCATGGAAACTGCGGCTAAGACGAGCAAAACGTAGCCATTTTATTTCTTTCTTGAGCCTCCTTTTTCATGCTCATTTCAGATTCTTGCAATGTTGCCTCGTTCGCATGCTAATATAGCAGTGAAGCATCTGTGCCACTATTTCTTCCTCGTGCTTGTCAGATGGGAAAGTAATGGCGTAGGCGTCAATAACACCATGAATTCGGTCCAATAAACCGTCTTCTCATCTGCTTATACTACAAACAAGCATTCTGTTTGTTGTAGTAAGTTATAAAGGTTAATGTTTGGATGTGTAAATCCTCCCCTGTCTTGTGATTTGTGAGTGCCGCATCCGCAGAAGTTCTCTTATCTGTACTGAACGCTGATTTACACGTAAGGCACCTGGTAGAGTTCTTCATTTTTCTAGCCATCAATTCTGCTAAATAGGCGATGCAGTCTTCAACTGGAGTTCCTGCTCTTCCCTTCGTTTTGTCAATGATATCATCACATTTTCAGTCCTCTACAGTGATAAGGTTGTTGAGTTTAAGCTTCACTTCAGCTAATAAATCAGCTGATGGTGCTGTAACATTGATTTGGCTGATTGGAGCGCGGAAATGTGGTCTGTCCAGAAGTGGTTTTTTCTCCCTCAGCTACTCTGCAGATTCCAAACTTTGGAGCCTTGAGAAGGGTGTAACTGGGCAATGTCTGGTACAGCTGCGAGAAAGTAGGCATTGACGGGTGGTCATTTTGGCTTCCAGCCAACCTTATCTTTCCAAAGAAACGTTCAGTTGGATAGTGATTTATCTTACTGGTCAAGATATATTTAAAGTTATAATTCTGCAGGAGAGCATTGCAAAGTTCGCTTGTAGATTTCAGTGTGACACGAAGGTTTTCATATGTGCTCTTGCTGAGAAACCTATCTTTGGTTATCAAGCCACACGGAAGCTCCTTCTCCCAGCTGTCAAGTCATTGAATGCTACTGCTTAGAACTCCGAGGTCTGAACTATGCGTAGTAATGCCTTCCGCAGAGAAATGACGGTTTAAAGCGTCGAATAGATTGTTGAGAAATAAATTTCTCGGGTGTTTCACTGTTTCCAAGCTTGCGCACAGCTTTTATCTCTGTATAGTTTGACTCCTATATAGATGGAGCGGCTAAACACTTCGTCGCTAATTTCACACGCATTTTTTCGCCTGTAGAGGGGTAGATGCGACTGTGTTATCTTTGGATACACCCGTAGATCACCAGATTTATGCTTGTCTTCTTTGTCAACTGCAGAGTAATCTTCCCATCTTATCCACTTGCCTCCCCTTTTCAAGTGCTTCTGCTGCAGAAGTCGATTTCAAATGCATTTAATAAGTGTGGCATGCCTTAAAATGCAAACACCTTTCTTGTAGATGCACTTGGGTGGGTGATAGAGTTGCAGCAGTTATCACGGTTTTCACTTATACCTATTGTGCTCCACATGCTTCTATTCGTACATGCCCCATCACAAATACGCAAACAAAGCAGCAACTGTGCGAGAACAGTGCGTGTTGCACATTTGGATGCAAGAATTGCAAAGCTCTCCCAAAACCGACAGAACATAAAAACCAGAGCATGGTCACGAAGCTCACCCGAGTCGCCTGCCTACGATTCCATTCCCACACATGTCATTGCGCTCGAGCTGACACGCTTACTCTTGCGCACTTGCATTTCACCAAAAATGAGCATTCCATGCCGTTGAAAACTGTGCTTTATCGCTAATTTCTTCTTTAAAGCAGCTAAGAACTTGTTATCATAGCCAAACATGACCCCTATGGTTGCCATACAGCAACGTATTGTTCTGATTGATTGCAACGCCACAATTTCATTTTTCATTAGAGACCTGTATCCTGCCGGAGATCTAATATGCATGATGAGGTAAAGTACCACCCAGTTGTCTGAATATCTTCGGAACTACTTGGAATGAAACTTTGCGGCTGCCAAACACTCTCTGAATACCAGCTGCTGAATCTCGGGAACGTTTGCCCCCTTAAAAAGGCGTTCAATGATTTCCTCATTCAGACCTTCTAACTTTGCTTTACATTCAGCAAGTTCGGCTTCCACTTTCTTTCTCCCGTTAAGAAGTCGCACCTTAGATTTATAAAATGGAATTCTAGCTCTGCGTATTGTTTCAACACGAGCCTTTTTGATGGGTTTTCTAACAGACGTACATGCCACACTTTGCCTTTTTTCCTTCGCCTGGCATCATGAATCTGGAGCACATCTTTCAGGCGTTCACAAGCTTTGCAGCTCTTTTCATCACTAAGCAGTCGGCACTTGTTGTGCCGCTAGATTCCACAGACATCCACATAGATATAGTATGCACACTCAGGATGGATATCACTAATAGCACTCAAAAGCACTTTATTTCCCCGCAAATGTTCTCGCAGGAGTACTAGGCTTTAGAAAAAGTGTCCACAAATGTGGACAGTGGTAGGGAAGAGGCTAAAGTGAAAAAAAAAAAAACATTCGCCAGATACTTGCGAAAATTGTATAACCTTATTGGTGAAATGTTTTCGATTGATGTTTTCGACATGCATTAAATTTAGTCAGCCAGATGGCTGCGACGTGACGTGTTTAATGACGCACGCACTAGGCACACACTTTAGCCAGCCTGAACCGTGGAGCCGCCGTGGCGTCGGGGAAGCGTGCTCGTATCGCACGCTGGAGGCCGGGGTGCGATTTCCAAGCAGACCAAAAAGTATCAATTTTTTTCAAAGTCAATAATTTACTTTGTCGACAGAAACCTCTCTTAGAAATTTGATGTCACTGTGAGCATTTTGACGTGTTGTCACTTGTCATTTCATTGCGATATGAATTATATCAACACTCCAGGTGCACCTCTGTCATCGGCATCGCCGTAATGTTCCCTATAAAGTCTGAGGGCTATAACATCGTCGCCGCCCGTATGTTGCGCGAGGGTGAGCTGCCGATGGCAGCTCCATCTCGCGAGCGCAAGAGAGGAAGCACCTCGGCTTCCTTTCCGCGCGTTGAAGCGAGTTGTAGTTTCAGATTGTATACGGCTGAAAATGGTACTATCCTTACTTCCTATAGCTGTCCACTAATTTGCTACCTCAATCGATGCTTCGCCTTTCGGGCGAAACCGCTACTTTTGTTTGGTACTATCGCTAGATCACCATACGACGACGACACCAGACATTCGTGTATTGGGGCATAGAATGCTTTCACATTAATAATGTAACTGGACACAGACTCGCAAATACTACAATGCCTACCTGCATGAATGGGGACAGCTTGGGAATAATATAAAAAAAGGGCGAGAAGAAAAGCAAGCGCCAAGCAAGCAAGAAAACGTCACTAGTCAAGTTTTTGGAGGACAGTGAATACTGCCCATCATGTTTCCTTTTAATAAATTCAAGATCACGAAACGTGTATTTGCCCATGGCAGTTATTCTGTAAACTAGACAGAATGAACTGTGAAGATAAATGCAAAACAATGGTATGTATGCCGCATGCTTAGGACTGTGACATAATTGGCAGATTTCACTTCGAGTTCTTACATGCACAGAAAGCTTCACAGGCTTGCAAGATAAAAAACAAACAACAGAAATAGAAGATAAAGCATAGGAAACAGATAAAGCACTAAAAATAAAATAAAAGTGATAAATATGCTGTGTAGTCAGTACAAAATAAAATGATCTATTGGAGCCAGGCGATTTATGCAAGAAAATACTAAACGTCTGGACTTGTTAGGCATAGTTTTACACAGAACAGAATAATGTGTGCACAATGTCTATGCGCACAAATAACCCACAAGTGGAATATGTTGTATAAATATTTGGCATGTTCAGCGAGCTGCCTTAAGTAATGTGTCGGTAAACTTAACCATGAATGAGATCCTAGTTGTTGGAATACACGCTCTTCACACGTACCTGACATGACTATCCAAGTTACACGCGATGGTGCAACAGCGATAGCCATGATGTCTAGTTTTCTGGGGGTCCTCCATCATGCGGATACTGTTGTGGGCCACGGCCTCACCACTACAAAATTAGTTCGGCTCGGTGTTGATTTACAGCAGTGGCACAATAAAGGTGTCAGAGTGTGAACACATGCAAAGAGCACCTAAAATAGTCCCGAGAACAATGACTGCACTATTTCAGAGTTGCAACTGCGCAAAAGGTCGAAGCCACCGAGTTATGAACAGACACGCAGGAGCAGTACTTTAGAAAGAAATGTTTTTTTCCGTAACAATTCTAGATATTGTTTTCATGACCTAGTTCAAGCAACTTTCCTTTGGAATGTTTAGTTACGTCAAGCTTGTGTCAACACACCTTGTCTTGAAGAGAAAGCTCTATAAGTAGCAAGCTGTGATGGCTTAAAATTCCCCTAAAGCTTCTCATAAACCGAAAGCCTCATAAGCAGAGACTATCGACAACGTCTAAGCAATTATAAGCGAGGAAAGGTCAGAATTGGTGAGGAGGCACATGGGTCATTATTATGCAACTTCAGCTGACAAGTGGTGCTCAGGTGGAAATAATGGACACGATAATTTCTGAGCTTAATCTTTCTCGTCGAAAGAAAACGCTTATGAAGGATATAAATTCCGCAATAGACACAATAAATGTGCATGACTAAATTCTGACAACCAGCACGCCGCAAAAATCGCACTGGTTTCACTGATGTCATGGGTATTCTATTTCCTACGTTCGCAAGGCAATATACACAGACGAGAAGCACGCACTACGCGCGTGTAGTTAGCAAGCTCGATCGCTTGCTAAAAATGGGCCCTCGAACACTTTTGAAGCAACCATCTTTCGGTTGTTGCAAGTTGTACAGACTGACGGTTGGCGATGCTTAGCGTAGGTCAAAGCGGCGATATCGAAATATTAATTATTTTATTCACGTCAACAAATCACATAGCAGCGGACCGTGTCGTCGCCTAGTGGTGCTCGCCAGAATCATCATCGACGTAACATCTCACTGCTTTGCTTAGAAACTAAATCGCAGATAACCACTGCATAGCAGGGAAATGTTATTTTATTTTTGTTTGCTGTACTCTTCATATATGCGCAAACAGATACGCCCATAAAAACTTATATCCCCTCCCCTACCGGGAACAGAGGTGCAGGAGGTGCTTGCCCTACCCTAGGGGAGGCGTTGGTTAGCTTTTTTAGCATTTGAGACGTTCACGGGCCCGCTGCCGCAACGTAGCCTGCTTTTCGGCAGAATGAACGAAACGCGGCGTCGCCATCTGACTGCCGGGCCTGACATGGCGGTAAACAGCGGGCGCGAGGTGAGCGAACACGGAAGCACACCCTTCTCCACCAAAGGGAGGAGACACCTGAGATTGGCTGGGGGTATGGCGTGTTCGCGCGCGCCAACGGCAGGCGCCGCGTCTACTTCTTCATGCATATTGACCCTTTTCGCGGAGCAGTTTGTGTTAGAGAAAAGAGATGGCGCTCACGGCGGCGCGCCATACCTCTTTTCAGCGACCGCGCACGAATACGAAACCATTAGCGCTTCTACCTTGCTTCTGTGCGATCAGCTGTCAGAAATGCAACTGAGTTTTTGCTAACACACTGTGCTCCAATCATGCTAGATTGAATCATGTGGATTGAAGACGTGTGCAGTAGCTGGCTGCAAAAATAGTGACTGGCATGTTAAGGAATAGAATTAATCTTTGTGGCCAAGTTCGCGGACCGCTTCTGCAACTGTCCGAACGTGTTACCGGCACTTTGTGATGTACGGCTTTCCTCGAGGATACAGAAATTAGCTCATCCGCCAGCCTTCTATCGCTAACCTTCAAAGAAAGGGCTTCATCCCCAGAACGTCGGCAAGAGTGAGTACCACTCGTTAACAATGACAAAGGAAGTAGCGCCACCTCCTGTCTTAGTAAGTTTCGCGCACTTTATTTATACACATCTGTCCCAAATGGCAGGAAAACTTACGCCCACTCTATTGCCGAGGTAACAAGGATAAGTGAATGGGCGCACACTTGAATATATGCGCACTGTATACGCACAATAAATGACGGACTACACCTATGGCACACGAATGGTCGAAGCTGAATGTTTCGTGACGGTCCACAAGAGTAAGCGAGTTACTAGCTGTAATATATATTTGCTACAAGGTATTTCAATGTACAACACAGCTACGTTTCAAGCCTTGTGCGCAGCAAGAACAAATCTATCGGAACTGAGCACACCCGCGATCGATTAGGCAGAAAATGATCAGATAGTGGCCGCACCGAGGAACTTCACCAAGTCAGAAACTGGCAAGCCACTGCTTCAAAATATTTGCCGAATAAAGAACAGAGAGCAACGCACACTAATCCTGACTGAATTCATAATCGGAAAGCTTGGATAGCTTGGAATACATATTTAGCCCCGCTTTTAGAACAAGCACCATATACGCTGCTTGCGCCGTTTGGGCATAGCTTAATCAGATCTGAAAGCACTTTTGCATTTTCTCTGAAGCTGTGATCAAAGCTTCGTGTCTTCCACCTAGTCACAGACTACGATATCAACGAAAACAGAGGTTTTCTAAGCTGCGCCGGCGTCATACACTTCCATTGTAAACAAGGAGGCAACGCAGGCAGTTGAGGCAAGCAATGGACGCATCACCACATGATCAAACAAGGCAGCGCCCACGGGATCGCCGCGAAAAGGGTCAATAAAAGCCCGCTTTAAAAGGTGCGTATGTTGAACCTTGGCCTCCACAGCTTGTGGAAAACGCGAATGGCAGTGCGACATGCGGAGGTCGATACCCGTCCGCCGAGAATTAACTTCATCGAGAGTGTCGCATATATCAGAAAAATATACCGTGCGCAGAGTTGAGCCTCCTGAGTGGGTGGCTATTCTTTATGATTTAGTTAGGCTGAAGCGATTTTAATATTCCAGTGTTTGCCAAAGTGTGGTAGGCTTGTTTTAGCGTTTCAAAGAGTAATGGCTTGTACGTAAAGCAAGAAATAACGAGAAAACACAGTGACTGAATCGGTTCGTGGGGTGATCTCGCAACCCGGAGGTCGGTGGTTCGATTCCCCAGCCCAACGAGCAGTTTTCTTGCGATAGCAATTATATGGACACTCCAAAGCAGATTTCTGCCGTCGGCGTCGCCGTCGCCGTCGCCGTGAGGTTCCGTATGACGTCAATGGAGATGAAATCGGCGACGTTTAGCTGCGGCACCAAGTGCCTATTTATATCAGAGGCTCCGGCAACAGTCACCAACGCCGCACGCATTTTGTGCGAACGCGGGCAAAACGCCGACGGCGTCTACAACAGTGCTGTGTGTTGCCGGTGCTGCTGCATGTCCAAGTTTGTACAGCAGATAAAACTACTATCCTTACTCCGTATAGCTCTCTACTAAGTTGCTATCGCAATTGATGCTTCGCCTTTCGGGTGAAACTGCGACAACTTTTTTTTATTTTCGCGCGGCTTAGGTTTGTTCGTACGCTACACCAACGCCAGCACCCACACCAACGACGATACGAGTGAAGCAATACATGCTTCGCTTGAAAGACTCGCTGCAACAGCAAAACTAGGTAGTGGTGCTGGTTGTACTTTCGCCTGTAGGCTCCGTACAGTGAAGTTTGCTGCGATTGCTGCGCCATCTGTCGCAGCGCCGCCAACAATAATGAGACGGCCAAAGGCGCGGCGTCGATGGTTCTGTTTGGTCTTTTCTGGCATTGAGACAATGTCATCCTTTAGCTCGACTAATTCGAATCCATCGACTGAAAGCGTACGGAAAAGGAAGAGGAACAAGTGCTGGTACTGCTGCGTAAAAAACTGCCACAGCCACGAAGGCCAGCCTGGCGTGAAATTGTACCGATTTCCTGGTCGCCCGTGGGAGCAAGAACGACCAAAAAGATGGATTGTTGCTGTTCGAAGAGTTAGGTAATTGTGAAAACAGCGTTTTCCTAGTGTCAATGTAACTATATGCTTTAAGGTCTAGCCAGGTCTAGCTGCTTGAGGCTCTGCAACTGTATTTGTGTGTTTAGCGCGGTTGGAAGTGTATGGAGCACGTTTTGCACAGCAAGCTTGCGTAGCGCGAAATCTTACGCGCGAATTTGCGCCTCAAATGTTCTTGTAGGCTGCATGCGAATCTTTGCTGATTTTCTTGCATGCTTGCAGTCCGGTAATTAACTGTTAAATTGCGTTTTTCTGTGATACTTTCAGCGAAGAAAGTAAACTCGGTTTGCGTTGATTTTGGGGGTAGTGATGATGCGTGTAACATCTAATCAAATGCCTTCACCAAGTGGCGATCGCCGTGAGACTGCTCTCTCTCGTCAGTGCTTTGTGGCGTGTTTGCCTCGTTTACCGTCTCGTGAAGAAGTCATTCGGTTACTGCATGTGCGCTCTTGCTTGCGGCCGCATGCATAGGGCACTGTGTCGTCAGTATGAGCTGCGTAGTATTCGCAATCATGCTCCTTTTCTTCGGCGAGAGTGACGGCTCGCCGTGGATGCCGAAGCAGACGAGCAGGATCTGCTCCAAACACTTCGTGAACGGCGGAGTAGCCAATAAAGGAAAAATCAACACCTAAAAACGCTTCATTCATAGATTTGCAAAAATGCGTTTCTGCGCACGTCGGCCACGAAATGAACGATATACTGTAAATAGCAGAGCTGCAGTTGGACATTTCTGTGACCACGCACCGGCAACGTAGCAAAAACGACATTTAATCACCGAATGTCGATTTGGGACTGTTCTCATTCAAAAAACGTCGCGGTAGCATAATCTTGGTTTGAGCTAGTTGCAATGCGCCGCAAGCTCCCGTCCTGTTTGTGTGTTCTTCGTCTTCGTTAAACTTGCAACGCAGATTTTCCTCCAATAAGTCGTGGTAGCGTGTGCGCTTCCACTTATGCGTCAAAACCACTTGCTGATATACAAATGCATGCATGTTCTCCCTACGTGCAAGGAAACGTCGTACACTTCTTTCCCTTGCTGATAGTGACCGATGGCGCCCTTAGGTCGGCGCCGTCGGTCTCCTTCACGTCGTAAACGTGGCCCGCCACATACAGCTTGTCTCCTTTGTCGAGTATAGGCGCACGAAAGTAATTTTCAATGCAGCTTATCGGCTTGAAGTCCGCAAAACAACACACACGCCATTTTGAACGTCACGCGCGCGTTGAAACACGTTCAGTCGCTGCCGCGGGGCTCGGAGCGGCCGTCTCAGTGTTTCACATTCCTACCACCATTGGCGCTGCACGGTGTTTTGCCGTATTCGGTTGTAGCGCCCTCTGTTCACTGTACGGAGCCTATGGTATGGTGGCATACCTTTGGCCTTTGAGGAAAACAAGCTTCTCGCTTTTGCAGGCTTGTGAGCAGTCTTGTCATATCGCTGCCCCCTTTTGCACGTTGCTCTCGTCGTGCACGCCCTTTTTGTTGTTCGCGGTGCAGTGCTGAGGTCAAGCTGAACTGAAAACATTTTCCGCAATGCCAATTTGCTTGACCAGCGTCAATAGGAAACCGGAGTAACCCGAATCCGTCAAAGCAGAGAGAGAGAAGTTTAATGATACGAAATGCAGAGAGTTCGGCCTGAGGTAAATTCCTCTATCCAGCTACTCGTCGTTGGGGGAAGGGGAATAGGGAAAGAAAGAGGGAAGAAAGAGGCGCATGATGGATAACGATGACGAGAGAAGGAGGATGTAAAACATGTCACGAAATTTGGCTTGCACAAAGCCTACAGTACAGGCCAGTACTTTTTAAAAAGTTCAGTAACGCCTGGATTGCCTTGAAACTCGATTGAGCGTCTGGCCAAGGGCCTAAAATAACGTCCTCCGACTACGGTGGGCTGTCGAGACGCGTAAGGTCATTGTTCAAATTTTTACGCTCTTCCCCGTACTTAGGGCAGTCACAAAGCACATGACGTGAACGCAGAACATGTAGACAACCATGGAGGGTGAACTTCCGCTACGTGTGCGTTTAGGGATATTACCATTCGCAGAGAGGTGTTATGCCAGTGTGTGACAGTAATGAGGGAAAGAACACGGAAAATTTATGCTGCGGACATGCATTCTTTTCCTGGAAGAATAAATTTCTTGGCAGAGTAACTTCGTAGTGTGTACCCTTATCAGTGCCATTCTTTTACAGCGTAAGCTGTTATGGGCTCATTCCAATAGGCATAGGCGCATAGGCAGGCGTGCAGGCGCAGACGACCTGTGTATCAGCCAGTATGGTGGCGCCATCTAGTTAACGGGCCTGCAACCGCCGCGTACGACGAGATGCGATTCATACGAGGCGCGCAATCAACGCTATCCCTATGTTAGATGTGCGCCACGTATTCTGGATACCTCTTCGGTACACGTTATGGCGTCTCCTCGCAAGGTACGAACCGCTGCTGAAGAAACGAATCGTAGAGCTACGTGCGCGGCTACAACCAGGCATCATCGGGCTCAGCAGACTGCTGTGCAGAGAGCATTAGAAGCCGCAGCTCGCCGTCGACGCCGGGCGGATATTTCAGATCGTTCTCGTCAAAATCGAGGCGAAGACACATTGCCGCGAAGACCTTGCTGTCCGTGATGCCGAAATTGGAGCTACTCTTGCGCCGCTCAACCAGCTTACGCTGTGACTGTGCTGCGTGTGCCGCGCAGGCCTGTGACATTTTTCCGTTTATAATTCCAACCATCAATATGCGCCACCTGCGATCCTTGAACAATGACTTTAATAGTATTCGACGGCCCCTTTAACAGTACGCAACACTAGAAAAGCACTCAAGTTGCCGGTGCTGCGTCGACGATGTTAGTCCCACAATACATGCCGTTGTGTATTGGACGAAGTCAGGCACGCTGATAGCACGCATTTCTTGCGACGTCCCCTAAACTTCCCGCGACAACCACAGAGAAAGGGAACGCACTCCGCGGCATGAAAATCCTTGGTCCGCATTTGCCTGGCCTACCCCGCGTACGGCGAGCTTGCAGCGCGATCCAAGCTTTCTGGCATTTATATGCTCTCGAAACTACGGCACATTTCATTACAACAAACAAAAAAAAAAAGTCGCAGTTTCACCTGAAAGGCGAAGCATCAATTGCGATAGCAAATTTGAAGAGAGCTATACGGAGTAATGATAGTAGCTTTATCAGCTGTATAAACTTGAACATGCAGCAGCACCGGCAACGCGCAGAACTGTTGTCGACGCCGTCGGCGTTTTGCCCGCGTTCGCTCAAAATGCCTGCGGCGTTGGTGACTGTTGCCGGAGCCTCTGATATAAATAGGCACTTGGTGCCGCAGCTCTAATCTGCTTTTGAGTGTCCATATAATTGCTATCGCAATAAAAAAGACGAAAGCTTGCACTAGGCCACGCAAAGCTCAAGAGACAGCGAAGCTGGCCGAAATACCGGCATCGCGTTCCACCGCGTTGCAATGCCGACAACGTGTTCCATCAAACCCGCTCCGTGAATGCGTGTCTCTCTCTCGGACTTACGGCCGTCACTGTGGGTTGCATAGCGCAGCTTACAACGCCGGCATTCGAAAACCGCCACCGCGTTCTAATGCCGACACCACGTTCCACCGCGTTGCAATGCCGACCCGAGTAGACCCGCTCCGTGAATGCGTCTCTCTCTCTCTCTCGCTCTCATTTTCTTTATCTCTCTCCCTGGCATAGCGAGCAAAACCTCTTCAGCTCGCAGAGCATTGGCACAAACGCGTGCGAACGCGCCAGCTGTGGACGAAGACGACGACGCTCGAACGCAATCATATGGTTCGCATAAATGCACGGTCTGCAAGCGTGGCTGTTTAGCCTAGTGGTTACGACGCTCGCCTTGGGACCGTGGGCACGCGGAATCGAACCCCGCCTCGCAAGAAGGTTTATTTACATTTCTTTCTTTCTTCATTGCTGATGATGATAGTTTCTTGATACGAACCACAAATTACGGCTGGCTTAAAGAGCGTCGCAGTTGAAACAGCCGATCAAACAAACACATTGTAGCACCTCGCCTAATGGACCGACACGTTGACGACGGAAGAATAACAAAATGCCGGTTAGCCGGTTATCTTACTGGTCGTATGGGACAAGCGCCGCCACCGCCGCCTGTATACTGGTGAGGCTACTGTGGCCTCCGTGGTCCCTGCATTGTTACCCGCTACACTCACATTTTGTGACATCTTTTTCACATGTCACGATATGTGACGTGATAAATATCTAAACCTGCTGCAGCCGCGGAATATTACTATTAAGTGCCAATATCTCTGTTAATTCTATGCTCAGAGTGCTGAGGACTTCGCTGCAAGTTAAAGGCAAATCCAATGGGGAGAAGGCCCTCGTCAGGCAGTGTGCCTTTTGGCCTCCTTCCTGGAGTGTATTGACTTCAAATAAAGAATAAATAAATAAATAAATAAACTGTGCATCACATATTCATATCATTGGTTCTCAGTACAAAATCTTATATGAGTGCCCTAGCTGTTGCCTTTTGAACTTAAAATGACATGAAGATATTTCTCAACAAAATCATTTACAATTTTTTCCACCGTAGTGAACAATATTATCGCTATTGGAAGAAAGCGCACTGCTCATGCCGGAAGAAGAGTCGGAAGCTCGAGCCTTGCGCTGTTCTCAGTGATTGCGTGTTCGTTTACTGCTAGTGTGTATGTTTTATATACAGAGTGTTGCTCCCACACGCTTCAATATATTTGGTGGACGTTACTGGCTTCCAACAACCCTGGAACTCCGCAGCCATACCTTGCGTCCGGTTTCTGTCAAGGCCACGGACGAAAAGCAGCAGGGTGCTTCCCATCCTCCGACTGTGGTCTGTTCGAGCAGCATTTCACAACGCGACCCTGTTTTTGTTTTCTTAAACAGAGCAAGTAGAGCATTGGCTTGAATCGTATGACCGGGGAAGCAAGCACAACAATTGGTGCGAAACGCATAAGCTCAACAACGTCATATTTTATTTCACTGACGTCGCCAATCAGTGGTTCCGCAACGACGAGACTGAACTTACCCCCGGGTTGGCATTCAGAACGAAACTCGAGGAGTTATTCGGTCGTCCAGCCGTTCGCAAGTTGCGTGCCAAACAACGCTTGCGAGGAAAACGAGCTCAACAACCCGGCGATACCTACACTAGCTACATTGAAGATGCGGTCGCCTTTTGCAAGCGCGTTAATCCATCATCGACAGAGCCCGACAAAGGTGTCATTGACGATGCAGTTCAGATGATTGTCGCCAAGAAACCGCTATTGGTAGCCTACGTCATTCAGCTGGGTTAGAGCTATGACAAGCTGCAGAAGGCAGCGTATCTCCACTCGCAATGCCTCCTTGCCCAAAGAAACCATTTTGGCCTTAAGAACTCTCGGCCTTGCGGGGGACCACTCTGGGTTACTTTATGAGATTAACCAGTTCGTGCGCGAGGAGCTTGCGCGCCCGCTCTCCCTTGTACCTGGTACCCCTAGAGCTTCGCATCTACGCTGCCACCCTCGATGCAGCTTGTCGTTCGAGAAGTTTCTGAGGTGCTACCCGCAGCTCCTACAATACCGGTGGTTGCTCCGCTCACCTACGCGGGAACCGTGGTCAAGCCTCGGCTTCCACTCACCTAGCTGAAGCCGAGTTCACACCTCAGTCTCCACCCATCGCCAACTCCTACGTGCCAACGCGACAAGAAACAGCGATTTTTTTCTGCCTAAAGAAAGTATAAAAGTGTTTGCAGATGAACACTAAAAAATCCCTGTGTGTGAAGCCATCCAATGAATGAAAATAAGAGCGCTTAATCCGCCCTATTTGATGTGTAGCGCTCGCCTTCACGATAGCAACCAGGTGTTGTTGTTCCAGCTTTTGCAGGGATTCGTAAACGTACACTTGTCAACGCTTCTTTTCTTATTGAAATGTTTTTACTTCAATTTCATGAGGCACAAAGTATAGCTGCTCTCATTACCCAAGTTCATGGTTTATTTTACGTTTCTTGCGCTTGCTTCAATTACGCGCCACTGTAAGCAGGAACGTTCATCTGTTTTGACACTATATACAGATACCTATACATATATCAAAGCGGATGTATTAGCATATTAGCTGCAATATGTAAATGGACAAAAATGCGGCCTCTCGTGTGCCAAGAAAAGCCGCGTGAAACGATGGCTTGTGCAATATATGGCTGCGGCCTTTGAGATCTCGCAAGTCGATGCTACGTCTGCTTCTTTAGCTTGTAAATAGCATACAGACATTCAATACAGAAAGACGCCGTGGTTTGCGAGCCATCCATAACGTCTTTTGTGGTTCTTCTCGTGCTCAAGATCACGTCATGGGTGCTTGTTTTAGAAGCCTATTAACAGTATTTTTAGTGCCTAAAAATCGCCGTTATTATAACAATTACGGACGCTCGTGCGGCCTTGTGACACCTTTGGGGCGTCTGAATCGTACACAAGCGCTCGGAAAGACAGTGACCATCAACTCCTCCTGCCACCTTCACCACTTGCCGCAGCTGCAAGAGAAGGCTGTGGTGGCGGGAGAGGAGGATGTACCAAACCGGCGCTCGCTATGACAGAGTAAACACAAGAATCATGAATAGGCTTATATGTATATTCACCTATACTACCACTGCAGATTGCCTGGTTAAAGTGATGTGTTTTCTACGGGAATTATGCGCTAAAACAGCAAACGCTCTTTAGGGAACACCACCATTTATCTTACAACACGTCATATCAATAAAGTGAATAACTTTCTAGAAGCGTTTGTCTATTCCCTTACAGTGACGACCATCAGTGATGGCTTCTGTGCAGATTTTATTCTTCCAGGGAGAATACTCGCTTTTGTGTCGATGCATCGTAGAAAGCGTTTGAAATAAATTCACGTTAATCACTCAGGGCGGCAATAATCGTATCAACCCTTGTCACCTCTATTTCTGATAAGCGTTCCTTGCTTTACAGATAACGAAGTTTTGTACCGAGGAGGGTCCCGATCGACACAACAAACAAGCACCTAACATGCACAACAAAATGTGCAAACAGCGCTCCACGTGGGACGTCATCCAACAAAACGAGGATTTCATGGAGTACGTGCACTTAGCCTCTAGTTGGTCGGGATATTTTGCGGCGTTGCCCTCACGAAAGAAAAATCGGAGCTATTCCACTCTGAGAAAGTGGATGACCAGCGGAGCTGTATATGAATGGTGATAAAGATATGTTGATAATAAATATGTTAATTGAAAATAAGGCACATACCACAACAAATTTCGTTCTTTCACGATTTTTTTTGTTTTATTAAAGTGCATACTTAAATTTTTCTTTACATTTTAAAGCTTTTTTGCTTGCTTTTTTATTATTTGGTCACCAAGGTGACTGCCGCTTCATGATCGCTATGATATAGGGCGAGTGGCTCTGTGGCGACACTGGAATGGTTCTTGGCCAATGTGAGGTCTATACACAACCGATGACACGTCGTAGAGTCTCGCCGCACGCGGCCTACCCATTTAGTGGAAGGCAACTGAGATGGTTACATGCTTGCGCATCGAGCACGTGACGTCAAACCGCAATTTATAATAAACAGTGTACATTCCAGATTTACTTTCTTTATGGCAATATGTTTTTATCACAATACGTTTTGAAGCTTCGCGTGAATAAGCGCAGCTGGGGCATAACCGGCCGTATGCTTTTATCACCGGGATCGGCCGGTCGTGAACTCTGGGGTGACCACCCTCTTGTTTTGCCTACGCACGCAAATCACCAGAACCTAGCGCATAACAGCTCCGGCGTAAAAAAATGAAGTGAAATTGAAGGGAAAACTGTATACATTTTGTTATCACACATACAACATAGTATTCGTTTCAATAAATAACAAGCAAAAAACAAGCGTCCAAACAACATCATTGATGATAAGGCGCTCCTGATAATTCGAAGCACGTAGCGCTCCCCGCACACGATTCCCGGCAAAGATTAGTGTTGCGCAAGCTGCCGCGGCGACTGCAGCTTGCGGCGTGTGGAATGACATCATTAAGCCTTTCATATATAAAAGCAGCCTAGCAAATGATTTAATTCTTGTTCCAGCACCGCTATAGTTAGGCAACGCATAGTTAGGGCTCCCGAAGAGCAGCACGAATAAGACAAGCGGCAAAAGGAAAAGAAACGGCAATACGACTAGGTGCGGCGTGCTTCCGAAATTGCCATTACTGTCATTACTCTAAATTATCATTACTACCGTATCTCTTAAGCAATAATATGTTGTAGATGTAGCCTGCATGTGTTGCATGTGAAGTTCCTTAAGCACGAGTAAGTACACATCTACAAACAGAAACTTGTATACATAGAAACGTTGCGAGGCGAGAAGGTGGCAAAGACTTCTGACGCTGTTCGATGAGTGCCCAATTCTGATCTGGGTCGGAAACCTCCGAACCGCCGCCAGAGGCCCCGGCAGCACTCACGGACGCCGCGCGGGTTCTGTGCAAACGCGGGCAAAACGCCGACGGTGTCGAAAACAGTTCTGCGCGTTGCTGGTGCTGCTAAATGGGCCCCTGGCTAGTGAAGAGGGCCGGTCAAAGTCGGGAGTCTAAACTATACGAATCAGGGTGTTGTACCGTGGCCGGTGTCGTGCCGAGGCCGGTGTCGTACCGAGGCGGTGTAGTGCTGAGGCTGGCGTCGTAGCATTGCCGGCATGCTCGTACCGTGTTTATGAAGAACGTGACAACCATTGCCGTACACCCTATGGCGGTGTTCCGTAGCGACCATAAGGTCATGGTCCCTGTGGTCACTAAATAAATTAATACCACCGGATCATATATATTTCTCATTTTGTATTAGTACAAATAACCAATTACACCATCACATCCTAAAAGTCATAATTGGAAATACATAATTCCCACCATAGTACAGCTTCGCTGGTCTTCCATCTCCACCCCAGTGGAAAGGGCTGACTGTTTTCGTTTTGTTTTACGGGCGAAGCACCTTAGGGTCGAGGCTTGTCCATCCGTCCACGTTGTCCGTGCTCACGGCCAACGTTGTCTCGCACCTGCCACGCATATATATATATATATATATATATATATATACATACATACGTATATATCTATATATATGTATATATATATATATATATATATATACATACATATATGTGCACCCGGGGCAAGTGCATAGGCCTTGTCTTTGCCAACTTCAGGCTTCATCCCATTGAAGAACCATTGGTTCTACATTTCACGGGCCACAAACCAGGGATAATGAAGGGAAAACGACATGCAGAACTCTACATGACATGTGATTTATGACAAACAAAACATTGTACATACTGTACACACGCGTTGTCACTCATTTACATGCGCGAGTGGGCAATGTCATGGGTGATTTACGGTAAGAAAATCCCCAGTGCTTCGCCCACTCGTCATGATTAACTTCGTAGAGATGCGTGGAATTTCTTTACTGAGAATATCAGTGACGCCACGGCAAACCCAGTTTACCTCAATGTTCGCGGTGACGTTGTCGCATCACAATGTTATATGCCTAAGTGTTCTTCTTTCTGGGGTTTTACGTGCCAAAACCAGTTCTGATTATGAGGCACGCCGTAGTGGAGGGCTCCAGATAAATTTTGACCACCAGCGGTTCGTTAACGTGCACTACAACCCAAGCACACGGGCGTTTTTGCATTTCGCCTCCATCGAGATGCGGCCGCCGGGGCCGGGATTCGATCCCGCGACCTTGTGCTCAGCAGCGCAACGCCTTAGCTGACTGAGCCACCCCGGCGCGTGATGCCTAAGTGTGTACACTTGTAATTTAACACAGGAAACTGAAATTGTTAATAAATATATGAACGAGTCCTAGCCGACATGCACCAAGCTTTACAAAAATACATTTCCGTACGCGAAAAATAACAAGTGCCCGATGTATGGAGTCAAGCTGAGAAGCCAGAGTAGGCTTTAGGACTCGACATGCAAGTATAAGTAATTAGCAGACTTTTTACTTGCTCTAATTGTCAAGATGTCATTCAGGTAGATGCTGAACTTAGTAAACGTCGAAATAGTGTATTTACAGTGTGGTATGGGATATACAATACCGTATGGTATATATATTTAATGTCGAGATTGCGGGTTCGGATGCACCTGCGGTATCTGTTCTTGCGCTTTCATGTCCGTTTATTATATTCCACCCGTCTATTTCAACCCCAACTAACATCTCCGATGCCTTCTATACACACACACACACACACACACACACACACACACACATATATATATATATATATATATATATATATATATATACATATTGTTACGGCTTCGGGAGAGTGTTAAGGGAGCGTTTAATAATTATGGCAAAAGATGGAGCTCCTTGGGCTATGCTGGTTGGTGTCAATCGTAGGAGCCACGTCGTCTTCCTCTTTCTCTTCTCTCGCTTCTCTCACTTTTCACTGGCATTGACACGGCGTAACATTCCTCCTCTCCCAGACGAAGCCCGCTGGGCAAGTCACTCCTGCCTCCGTGTGAACGGCTTCAAGCGGGCAACATGCGTCACCTCAGTCTTGCATGAACGACGACCATTTGAAGTGAGACGTACAATTGTGCAGTACACCTCGCTTAGCCGATCGAGGATAACGAACGGCCGGCATAGTCTGCAAATAGCTTTTGGCTCAAGCCACGTCTGTGTATTGGAGTCCACAGCCACACGAGGTCACATACTGGTGTTGACTGTCGTAGCGTGCTTTAGAGTGGTCTTGCATGGCCAATGTACGTAAGCGAGCAAGTCGACGAGCCTCTTCTCCACGGCACAATGTCTCTGTGATAGACAAATCGTCATGAATCACAAAAGGAAAGATAGTGTCCAGCGTAGGACGAGGTTGGCGCGCATAAAGAAGGAATAAAGAGCTGAAACCGGTCGTTTCGTGTTTCGCAGAGTTGAAAGCGTACGTCACGAACGCTAATACTTCATCCCAGTTAGTGGGGTCCGAAGCAACGTACATTGATAACGTGTTGATCAACGTTGGGTTTGTGCGCTCGGTGAGGCCACTAGGTTGTGGATGATAAGCTGTTGCATTTCGGAACTTGGAGGCACACGAATGCAGCAATTCTTCCACAACATCGGAAATAAATTGGCGACCACGGTGACTTATTATCACGCGAGGTGGTCCGTGTCGGAGTAAGATTGAATGAAGTATAAAATCAGAAGCCAGCGCAGCAGTGGCGGAGGATAGGGTTGCGGTTTCACAATACTGCGTCAGGTATTCTTTACATGTCGGCACGCACAATTACCCACCGGTTGCCTCTTGAAGAACGCGGAAACCGCCCGATCAGGTCTATGCCGACTTTTCAAAAAGGGAACTGGGGGGCTTATGGCTGTAGGTGACCGACTGGAGGTAGGTCGCTTGTGGCTCTGACACTGTGTACAACTGGCCACATAGGTGCAAATTGTTTTGCGCATTTGAGGCCAGTAAAATCGTTCCTTTGTGCGACTAAGCGTTCGCGCGGTCCCTAAGTGACCAGAGGTCGGGTCATCGTGCGTAATGCGCAGAACAGATGTTTGAAGAAACTGCGGAACCACCAGTAGAAAACGGGCGCCCGTCGTTAGGTCGCTCATGTAAAGACCCTCTCGGACGCAAAATCGGCCTTCGGATATAGGCCCCTGTGTGGCAGAGAAAAAAGCGCTCACGCTTGGGTCTTTGCGCTACTCGGCGGCGAATGTCAAGGCATCGGGAAAGTCAGACGACAGCGAAGCGATAAGGTGGTCGAAGTTGTCGTCTTCACAGTCCGTCGTACGTTGTGGCATCCTAGAAAGGCAATCCGCGTCAGCGTGTCGACGACCACTCTTGTACGAAATAGTGAACACATACTCCTGTAGACGAAGGGCCCACCGCACGAGGCGACCGGATGGGTCACGAAGATTGACTAGCCAGCACAGAGAATTGGTGGTCTGTGACGATGGTGAACGGGCGGCCATGTACGTACGAGCGAAACCACTGCACGGCAAATACTACCGCTAGGCATGCTTGTTCCGTCACAGTGTAGTTGCGTTCCGGCTTGCTTAAACAACGGCTTGCGTACGCGACGACCCGTTCTTTGTTTCTCGAGCGCTGAACGAGAACGGTGCCTATGCCGACGCCACTTGCGTCTGTGTGAATCGCCGATGTAGATGAAGGACCGAAGTGCCGGAGTATTGGCTGTGAAGTTAACAAAAACTTCAGCTGGCGAAAACCGGCTTCACACTCAGGAGTCCACTGAAAAGTAGTGTTCTTACGAAGCAGATTCGTCAGGGGCTGAGCGACATCCGCGAAACCGGGTATGAACCACCGGAAATATGAGCAGAGCCCTACGAAGTTACGAAGCTGTTTTACAGATTGAGGTTGCTCGAATGATTCAACGGCTGCCGTCTTCTGTGGGTCGGGTCTAATTCCATCTTTATCGACGAGATGTTCTAACGCCGCGGTTTGGCGCTCGCCAAAATGACAATTCTTTGAATTTAGCTCAGAACCAGCTTTTTCGATACAGTCGAGTACAATATTGAGACAAATGCTGTGCTCCTGAAATGTGCGTCCAAATATTACATCATCAAGGTAGCACATACAAATCTGCCATTTTAAACCACGCAGAATAGTGTCCATGAACCTTTCGAATGTAACAGGTGCATTGCACAATCCGAACGGCATGATGTTGAATTCGTACAGCCCGTCCGGCGTAACGAATGCCGTTTTTTCCTCGTCATCTGGGTGCATCGAAATTTACCAATAACCGGCTCTCAGATCCACGGAAGAAAAGTAGGAAGCGGAATGCAGGCAGTCGGTGGCGTCATCAATACGGGGCAGCGCATAGACCTCTTTCTTGGTTACGGAATTCAGTAGGCGATAGCCAACGCAGAATCTCCACGTACCATCTTTCTTTTTCACAAGAATGACGGCAGCGGCCCAGGGACTCGCGGATTTTTGAATTGCTCCCTTTCCTAGCATCTCTTGCACTTGCTCGTTGATGAGGTTGCGCTCGGATGTTGATACCCTGTAAGGTTTCCGCCGTACGGGATACGCTGAAGCGATGTTGATCTGATGACGTGTTCGATACGCTGGAATTAAAGGAATTTTGCCGCTTTTTGAAAAGCCGAACACTTTCAAGCGCTTGGAGAGAACGCCCAGGAGTGTGTGACGTTCGCTTTGGCTGAGTGACTTGCTGATCATTTGTAGAAGTTGTGAATGGGCTGAATATCGAGAAACGAGATGTCCATTCTCGCCTGTAGCATCAACAAGTGCAACCAGAGTCATAGAGGATTCTGGTTTGAAGAGAGCAAGTTTCATGCCACGAGGCAACACTGCAGGCTCCATTGAACTGTTGATTGTCCACAGACCTGCGCGGCCCTCAACTACAGGCACTACGCAATGGGGAACTAAAATGTTCTTTTTCACACAGGTCGCATGAATCGGTTCAAGCGTTGCGTCGAACATGGCAAGGTCATTTCTACAACAGGTTACTGATGATGATGGCCCCCTGTGCGTTAGTCGCATTCATTTCTATCAGCGAAGCCTCACTCAACGTCGAGCAAACAGCCACGCCTTCGGTCAATGGCTGTGTTGAAATGCTACGCTTGGACGGGTCAGGACTCATCTGCGTGCTGTGATCCGTGGACATATCGGGTGCCTGTAGTGCTAGCGACTGAAATACTAAAGGCGCCAATGCTTCCATGTGCTCAGGCGTTGATGAATTTGGGAGCCACTTCACCGACTCCTGAGGACGGGAAGGGGCACAGTCTTTGGAAATGATGGTGTAGTAGCGGACGCCGACGGTACGTCCCAGATCGGCGGCGGCAAAATCGACTCGCAACGGCGATCTACAACGGCGCAGGCTCCGACCCCATCTAGCAAAAACTTTCCAGGAGCCGCTGGAGAGGCGAGATGGTGCCGGTTATGAGATTTACTGGGATGCCGCCTCAGCGGCTCGGTTGGTGTGGGATGGCAACTCCAAGTAGCAGCTATGTTCGAACTCCGTGTTTATGGGTTTTGGGGCAGCCGATCATGCCGGTATGTGATCTGCCGCTCAGTGGTGACTCGAAGCGGGAGTGGTAGTCGCCATGCACTTCCCGCCGTCTCCGATGGGGCCGACGACGAAAATGGTGGAACTGGCTTCTGCAGTGGCGCAGCCTGTGGGCCTGTCTGTCGAGGCACTACTAGGCACGACTGGTGCGTCAAAGTGTTGTACCTCACGAGCTTCAGTCGCTGAGCCGTGCTGGTCGGGCTTGACGCAGGCACACACAAGAGGGCGAAAAGCAGGCATCAAGGCAGCGCTCCATTCTGTCCAGGACTGGTACTTGCGGCCTTCGTAGTTGTCCCTCGCCTTGGTGCCAGCTCGAAGTCGCCCCGCTGCAACCAGCCATATCATGTTGTGAGGCCGGGCATGGCGTGCGCAGAGCGCGTTGGCTGCTTGCACCCACAGAATGGGGTGATTCTGAAATGCATGGAACTCGGGTAGCTCCGAGACAGCAGGTGATGTAAAGGCTGTTAAAGGGAAACCGCAAGTGCATGAAACGATGTAGTCCAGTTACTGTGACAGCAGCGAGATGGCTCGCATGACGTCGGTGAATCTTCCGGTTGATCCAGCGGTGGAAACTGGGCATACTGAGGCATCGGCAGCGACCGCAGTACTCGGGCCAGCCGGACAAGTGGCCAACTGACCGTGAACGGCATTCGATGAGCCAGGGCTGGTGGCGGCCGCGGTACTCACTGTAGCCCGAAGGAAGGCCAGGGGAGCATGTACAGCATCCCTTGCTGGCTGAGTGGTCGATGATGTCGTGGGGCAGTGATCCATGGCCTGGGAAACGTGGACGGCGTGCCTAGCTGCAGGAGGCCCCCAGGACGGCGCGGATCCATGTCCAAGGCAGCGTGGACGACGGCATGCCTTGGCGGCTCGGAGATCGAGGTAGTCCAAGGTACGGCATCCATGTCAAAAGAAGTGATGACGGCGTTCCCTCGCCGGAAGGACCCAGGGCGGCGATATGCAGGAGGACGCTAGGTGTCCGCTGTAGGGTACTTAAGGCTGGAGCGCCTTAAGGCTGGCCTTTCGTCAACTACGCCATTGTAAAGGAGAGAACAGAGACAACACCCATTGAAGATGTAGTTAAAATTTGTCGGCTTATCAACCCAGATATGACCGAAGAGGACAAAATCAAGAACATATTGAAAGGCATAGACGATGACGCCTTCCAAATGTTCTTGGCAAAGAATCCTCAGACGGTCAACAACCTCACAACGCTTTGCCAGGGCTATGAAGAGCTACGCAAACAACGGCTTTCTACGCGCCGCGCTTCCTGTCCGGACGTCGCGCTTTCAGCTATGAGTGACGGTGTCTGTGCTACTCCTTCCAGCGCAGCACTCTTCGACCAAATCAAGCAATTTGTACGAGAAGAAGTGGCACGCCAACTCTCTCTTCTGCCAGCCAGTCAAGCGTCAGAGTCGCCCTTGTCTCCTGATCTCCGTCAGATGATACAAAACCAAGTCGCTACCACCGTACCACTTGCTCATCAACCGCCTCCTCCGCCTGTTCCACTCACGTACGCTGCCGTTGTCGCAAAACCAAGGACTCCATCTGTAGCTGTTCAATCCAGACCTACCAGCGCCTTTCCATCACCTCCGCAAGTAGCTGCAACATATGCCCCTACAAGCAACCGCCCTATCTGTTATTCTTGCGGCCTGCCGTGGCATGTAGCACGGTTTTGCCGCTGGCGCGGATGGTATCCTTCGGATTCTCCGAGGGCACCAAGCAACGGTTTTGACTCTCCGTTCCGTTCCGCTCCTGCCGCTCAGCACTTCGAAGCCTCACCTCCTGCTTGCCGCACCTTCAATACCCGTCGGTCTCCGTCACCCCGTCGGCGTTATCTGTCGCCGCTTGTCCGTCGCCCTGAAGCTATCAGAGAGGAAAACTAAGGAAGGCAGTTCCGGAGGCAATAACTGCCATCTCAACGAGCTCCTCAAGCACTAATTGATTTCCTGCGAACGTCCTTGAAGTTTATGCAGAAGACATTGCCGCTCATGCGCTTATAGACACGGCAGCAGCAATATCAGTGATTTCGAACCAGCTTCGTCTTTAACTAAGAAAAGTCTCGACGCCATATTCTTCCGTTTCATTACGCACCGCAAGCTCTGCCACGATTGAACGCTTAGGGAAGTGTACCGTGCGTGTTGTTATAAGCGGCACTTTATACCGTGTTGAGTTCGCTATTCTACCCCGCTGCTCCCATGCCATGATGTTAGGATGGGACTTTCTCTCATCTCATCATGCCGTCATAGATTGTGCCCGTGCTGAACTCACTCTGTCGCCATTCGGCACCAACGTTTTTGAAGATACTGATGAGGCTTGCGGTCGTGTGTTCGTCACCGCAAACACTGAGATTCCTCCATACTCTGCCGCACTTGAATCCGTTTCCTGCGTTGGGTTTTCCGACTCCACTGTTCTTTTCACGCCGTCTAACCTTGTTGCTCGCCGTCACCACTTCTTGCTTCCTTTTGCCCTTCTTGCCGTTCGACAAGGTTCCAGCGCACTTTATGTCTCGAACCTGGTTCCTCGCCCTGCTAGCCTGCTCCACGATGATAGGATAGGATAGGAATTATCTTTACTTGTCCAACAGTTATGGCTGTTGGTGCCCGGGGCTAGGCTGCCAGGGGTCCATCGCCAGAGAAAAATCTTTCGAGATCCTCGGCAATGGCCCTGGCCCGCTGGACGGCCCACTCCTGGTCCTCGGGTGCCTCGCTGAGGAGGGCGGCTTGCCATCTCTCAGTGAAGCGCTCCGCTTTAGAGGGTCCTGCTGTTGTCTTCCCCCTTCCTCTGGGTCCTTCTTCCTCAGGGCGTTGCCATTCCCAAAGTATATGGGCCATATCAGCCTGTTCGTGCTCGCACCACGGGCAGCCGGGCGACGGGTGCAGCGCGAGCCACAGGCGGTGCAGATGGTAGGAGTTGGTGAAAGTGCCCGTCTGCAACCGCCTCAGGTCGACTGCCTGGGACCTGTCCAGCCGCCCGTGGGGTTGTGGATATTTCATACGTTCTTTCCTGTAGTGTTCGAGAACCTCTCGCTAAGAGGCCGGAAATTCCTCGATATCGCGGTCGGTGTCCCCGTCACGCCCAGCTCCGTCCGCCGCGATTTGGGTTGTGTTGGTAACTCCTCCGCTGGGGTCCTGCACAACAATGGCGGCTGGTCTCTGGGTGATCGCGTCGCGGAGGGTAAGCTGCTTCGCGAAGAGATGGGCACGCTCGTTGTGGTTTGGCGGGATGCCGGTGTGTTTTCGGTCGTTAGTATTGTTGTAGTTGTTGCAGCGGCTGTTGTCTTTTTTAGTGCCAAGCTCCTCGACGTGCGCGGGGAACCATTTGAGGGACCTGTTCATGCGTGCCACATCCGCGGGCACACAACCTTTGGTGTAGTTCCGGATCGCTGATTTGGAGTCGCTTATGATCAGGCTATCCTCCCTATCTCCGTGGAGTACCGCGAGGGCTATGGCCATCTCCTCCGCTGCTTCGGCCGACGGCAGCCTCGAGGATGCCGTGACTCGGATCCTTCCCTTCGCATATACGACCGCCATGGAGAAGGCGGGCTCCGCCGCCGTCGGCCGGCCGTGTCGTTGATGTTGCCGCTGTTTGCTGCTACCGTTTTTGTCGTAGTAGTGGTAGTGATGGTGGTGTTTGCATCCCCAGTTCGTCTCGCACATTTCGTTGTAGTGGCGGTGGTGGTCGTCGTCCCTCGTCGCCATCAACGTTACCGGTGGGCCGCGGGTACCTGGCTGCATCGACAAGAGGACGCCTTCTCGTCTTCCGTGGTCCTCGAGGATTGCTACCGCCCTTCGTTTACGTGTTGGCACGTCCTGCGCCGGGTGCATGTTCTTCGGCATGTTTTCCGTCTCTATGACGTCCCTGACTTCCGGTAGCAGTGTTTCCTTCAGTCCCCGCGCCTCATGATATCGAATCCCGAGCAGGTCGAGGATTCGTTTTCCGGTTTTGCTGCCCGACAGCCTCTCCAACTGCGCTATACTCTGCGCCTCGGCGACCTCGTCGAGCGTGTTGTGTACGTCCAGCTCGAGGAGCCTGTGGGTTGACATGTACTGGGATATCCCCAGGGCGGTCTTGAACACGTTCAGCTTGTCGGTTTCGCTCCTGTTCCAGTCGGCATACGTGGCGACGTACGATATATGGCTCAGCGCGTACGCCTGTATTAGCCTCGTCACGTTGTGTTCCTTCATTCCTTTCCTCTTTTTCGCGACCCGCCGCACAAAGTGCGTGGTGGCGGCTACTTTCTTCTGCAGTCGGGCAACCAGCTCGCGGTTGGCACCGTTCTCTTCCAGCCACAGGCCGAGTACTCGCAACTTGGACACCGTCGGTATTCGGGTCCCCTCCTTCGTCCTGACGTGGACGCCCAAACAACGGGCGTCGTGCACGGCCTGCGGGAGGGGTCCTTTCTTGAGCGGTCTGTGGAGTAGGATCTCTGACTCCACGATGAGTGTCTTGGTTATGCTGATGCAATCGAGCCAAGCTTCCTTTATGATGTGCCTGAGGACCCGGCTTCTCCTCAGGTTGACGCTATGGCCCTTCAAGTTTCTTCTCCGCCATTGCCGCGTGACCCAACATTTTCCCGATGTATTGATCCTAACCTATTGACCTCCTTGACCACTTTCGCACGTCATTCGACCTACAACCATCTCGCTTAGGCCGTACTTCCACTGTTGTGCATCACATCGACACCGGCAACCATGCGGCTTTAAGCCAGAGGCCACATCGTGTATCCGCCACGAAGCGTAGCGTCATCGCTGAGCACGTTGGAGACATGCTCCAACGCGGTGTCATACAACCTTCGCACGGTCCATGGGCTTCTCCTGTAGTGCTTGTCAAAAGAAAGGTGGCACAATTCGCTTTTGCATAGACTACCGGCGCCTCAATAAGATCACCAGAAAGGACGTTTATCCACTACCCCACATTGACGACGCGCTAGACTGCCTCCAGGGCCCGAATTCTTCTCATCTTTAGACTTACGATCCGGGTACTGTTAAGTGCCAGTGGCTGAGTTAGACCGTCCAAAAACGGCCTTCATCACACCCGACGGTTTATTCGCCGTGATGCCATTTGGCCTGTGTAACGCGCCTGCCACATTTTAAAGACTGATGGAGAACATCTTTCACGGCCTCAAATAGCAGATATGCCTGTGTTATCTGGACGACATCGTTATATTTTCACCAGACTTAACTTCTCACTTCGACTTGAACGCGTCCTCAAATGCGTCGCCAATGCTGGCCTCCAGCTTAACTTGAAGAAGTGCCGCTTCGCTGCCCGGCAGCTGGTCATCCTCGGCCATGTCGTATCGAAAGGTGTACTCCCGGATCTGGCGAAACTACAAGCTGTTGCCCAGTTTCCACGACCAAAGACCTTGAAAGACCTGCGCAGCTTCATTGGGTTAGCGTCATACTTCCGCCGCTTCATCCGCAATTTCGCCACCATAATAGCACCTTTAACGCAGATTCTTGGTGGTGACCACAACCTTTCGACCTGGTCACTGGATTGCGATGCCGCATTCACGAAGCTGCGTCGTCTCTTGACGTATCCCCCAATCCTGCGCCGTTTCGACCCAAGCGCTTCAACAGAAATCCACACGGATGCCAGTGGCGTCGGCCTTGGTGCCGTTCTCGCTCAGAGAAAGGCTGGCTTTGATGAGTACGTCGTCGCCTTCGCCAGTCGTGCACTCACTAAACCTGAATCAAACTATTCTGTAACTGAAAAAGAGTGCCTGGCTATAATTTGTGCCATAAACAAATTCCGCCCGTATCTCTATGGCCGCCCATTTGACGTGATTACTGATCACCATTCGCTGTGCTGGCTGTGGTCCTTAAAAGAACCATCCGGTCGTCTTGCTCGATGGGCGCTTCGACTGCAGGAGTACGACATTCGAGTGCTGTACCGTTCTGGCCGAAAACACTCGGATGCGGATGCCTTGTCTCGTTCACCACTAACAGACGAGGTTACCTCCCCGAAGGCCCCATTGTCCGAGTCTTCCCTTGCTGCCACGGATGTCCTTCTCGAGCAGAATAAAGACCCTTGGATTTTGTCAATGCTCAGTTTCTTGTCCACCCCATCGACAACCACTACCAATCACGCCTTACGTCCCCAAGCACATCATTTCTCCATTCGTTACGGGCTCTTGTACCGTCGTAACTACCTCCCGGATGGCCGCAAATGATTGCTTGTCATCCCTCGGCACCTACGTTCGGATATTTGCGCAGCGTTCCACGACGATCCCCAGTGCGCACATGTAGGTGTACTAAAGACATACGCGCGTCTACGCCTTCGTTACTACTGGCGAGGGATGTATCGATTCATCCCTCATTATGTCCGCTCCTGTCTCGTTTTCCAAAGCCGCAAAGATCCCCCATGTCGTTCAACCGCTCCATTGCAGCCTTTGCCTTGCCCAGCACGTGCTTTTGATCGAGTAGGTATCGACATTTATGGACCTCTGCCTACCACATCAGACGGCAACCGCTGGGTAATCGTGGCCATCGACCATCTTACGCGCTATACGGAAACTTCCCCTTTGTCCAGCGTTTCTGCACGTGACGTCGCCTGGTTTCTCCTGCACCACATCATCCTTCGCCACGGAGCTCCCAGGGAATTACTCAGTGACAGAGGCCGCGTCTACCTCTCCGACGCCATCGAGGCTCTTCTCAAAGAATGCCGCACCATTCATCGCACCACCACTGCATACCATCCGCAGACTAATGGCATGACCAAGCGATTTAATCAAACTCTTGTTGACATGCTGGCCATGTACGTTGCTTAGGACCAAACCAAATGGGACCATGTTCTACCATTTCTGACCTACGCTTATAATACCGCCACGCAGACTACCACGGGATCATAGGTCGGCAGTGTGGGAGAACACTCCCTCACACTCACTCACCATAATTTTTTTCAGGCCCCGCACTCACTCACGTTCACACTCACCTCCACTCACACTCAAAGCACTCACATCCACTCACCCTCACTGGCGCTCACTCGCACTCGCACTCACCTCCACCCATACTCACAGACACTCACTCGCACTCGCCCTCATCTCCACTCACACTCATAGGCACTCACTCGCACTCGCCTGCACTCACACTAACTGGCAATAACTCGCACTCGCACTCAGCTGCACTAACAATCACTGGTACTCACTCGCACTCGCACTCACCTGCACTCACACTCACTGGCACTCACTCGCACTCGCACTCACCTGCACTCACACTCACTGGCACTCACTCGCACTGGCACTCACACTCACGGGCAATCACTCGCACTCGCACTCACCTGCACTCGCAATCACTGGCACTCTCTCGCATTCGCCCTCATCTCCACTCACACTCATAGGCACTCACTCGCACTCACCTGCACTCACACTCACTGGCACTCACTCGCACTCACCTGCACTCACACTCACTGGCAATCACTCGCACTCGCCCTCATCTCCACTCACACTCATAGGCACTCACTCGCACTCACACTAACTGGCAATCACTCGCACTCGCACTCACCTGCACTAACAATCACTGGTACTCACTCGCACTCGCACTCACCTGCACTCCCACTCACTGGCACTCACTCGCACTCACCTGCACTCACACTCACCTGCACTCACATTCACTGACAATCACTCGCACTCACCTGCACTCGCAATCACTGGCACTCACTCGCATTCGCCCTCATCTCCACTCACACTCATAGGCACTCACTCGCACTCGCACTCACCTGCACTCACACTCACTGGCACTCACTCGCACTTGCACTCACCTGCACTCACACTCACTGGCAATCACTCGCACTCACCTGCACTCACAATCACTGGCACTCACTCGCACTCGCCCTCATCTCCACTCGCACTCATAGGCACTGACTCGCACTCGCCCTCACCTGCACTCACACTCACTGGCACTCACTCGCACTCGCCTGCACTCACACTCATCGGCAATCACTCGCACTCACCTGCACTCACAATCAATGGTACTCACTCGCACTCGCACTCACCTGCACTCACACTCACTGGCACTCACTCGCACTCACCTGCACTCAGACGCACTAGCAATCACTCGCACTCGCACTCACCTGCGCTCACAATCACTGGTACTCACTCGCACTCGCACTCACCTGCACTCACACTCACTGGCACTCGCTCGAACTCGCACTCACACTCACATTCACTGGCACTCACTCGCACTCACATTCACTCACACTCACACTCACTGGCACTCACTCGCACTCACCCCTTTGAAATGAGTGCAAGTGTGAGTTAGTGCACTCATAAGTCACTGTGCCGATCTATGCTGCTCACAATTCGCCTATATTCATAACGAAGCTTCTAATTTAGCAACTGTTGCATCGGGAGTGTGCTAAGGCAGTGTTTTGGACCCAGGTTTATTTTTAATATACATAAAAGATTTGCCTTCCCGATTACATGGTAACATCCGTCTATTCGCTGACTATTGCATTTCGTACAGCGAAATTAATCACAGTAATAATCACCATATACAAAATTCTGCCTTTTCTTGGCGCCGGGAGTGGCAGATGACTCTAAATGCCGAAAAATTTGTAACGCTAACAGTAAGAAAGAAACAGATATCTGAGTTTACTTACATTATTAATGACACACCTCTCACTTGTGCATTTCAGCGTTATTATTGAGGTGTCACCTTAACATACGCCTCTCCGATGGGAAAACTATGTTAACAAAATAACCTCAAGTGGAAATCAATGTACATGCTGAGCACTAAACCGACTCTTCTTTCTGAGAAGACACCTTCGTCTTGCGCCCCCAGATAAAATTTGCTGGCCTACAAAATGCTTGTTCGAACAGTGCTGGAGCACGCCAATATTGTTTGGTTTCCGTACACAAAAGAACTCATTGAAAGAATGGAAGGGGCGCACAGGAAGGCAATAAGGTTATGTTTTAATAAATACAAATTAATGGATTCATTGACTAAATTATTAAAGAGAGCTGGTTTATTAACACTGCAAAGTTGAGCAAAACTAGCACGACTAAAGTTTTCGTTTCAATTTATTCATGGTGACATAAACATTGACGTCAGCCCCAAACTCTCTCTGTCATTGACATTAGACGTGTGCATGCTTGCCTCCCATGCCCGCTAAGCTTCTCTTCGGTCGGATTGAGCCAAGAGAGCGGGAAATAGAGGGAGAGATTGACTGTCCGTATACTTAGTCAACCAGCCGAAACAAACACAAAAGGGAGAACAAAGCGGTATCTATCATTGCATCTTCGCTTTTACTCCGTGTATGCGAGCGTGCGTGTCTGTTACTCTCTGCTAACTTGGCTAGTCCCTCTTTCGCTCTGCCTCTTTATATAAGGAGCCTGTACGTTTAAGTTTAAGAGGGAAGCAGGAAAAAAAATTAGGAGCCATTCCACCCTCTGAAGGCGGAAGACCAGCGAAGCTGTAGCAAATCACACGGTATTAAGGGCTGGAGCGCTGATGGCAGACATATCCAAATCATGACCGGCAAATTTTGCCATAACTTCCACTGAGTGAAGACGTTTAATGGGCCGTATAAACTTGTAAACATTCGCCTGCTAACTAAATAGACAACACGGTGTCACACGCGAACAGGTAAACATGAACGCATCTCGCTCGACGACTGCGGGAACTCGCTGGAGTAAGGAGGCGCAGCTATAGCCGCGAGCGAATTGACCTTCGTGCCGCCTCTCGCTTCAAAGCGAACTAAACGTCGAAAACACAGCGCATACGAAGTTACCGGCTCTAGTTAAACATTTCACGTCGCAAATCGCGTGGAAGAGGAGGCGCCCGCGCGCGCCGTTTTTCCACGTCGCAGATCGCTTTCGAGATAGACACCCACGCGGCCGCCGCCAACGCAAGACGACCCCCCCCCCCACTCCCCCCGAATGACTGACGCGCGACAGAAGCAGCGCGCTTCCGCCCCGCCTTTTCCCTCGCGCGCGCGAGATTGAGCAGCTAGTGTCGTCTGACCCTCGCAAGCTTGCACTCGCACACGCAGAGTACCGCCGGCACGCTGCGACGATTTTACCTTGTTTGGACTTCATACGGAACCTCAGAACGATGTCCACGACCGCGGCAGCAGTTCGTTTGGAGTGTCCATATAATTGCTATCGCAATATAATATATCGGCTCATCTCATTATACATTGTCTCACTCATGCCTGATCCTTGGATTATTACGACCTTAGTGAGTGGTTTCTATCTTGGCGTGCACAGTCTGCTAGTGCGATAAGTCATCACCGCGAGTGAGCTTGTAGACACAACGTGCCTCCATTTTTTCCGCAAGCAAGGTCAACCGATATCACCTCTGCTTATTGTTCAAGCACTCACCACGTTCACACTCACTTCAGCTCACAACCACTCACTCATTTTCACACTCACCGGCACTCACTCGCACTCACACTCACTGGCACTCACTCTCACTCTCACTCGCACTCACTTGCACTCACACTCACTGGCACTCACTCTCACTCGCACTCCCACTTTGTGATGTGTGGTGCGCGACGGTGATATTTGTGGTATGCGACAAGGTGCGGTGGTTGGAGACAAGGAGCAGACGACAAGGAGAGCGCGTGCCGAGGCAAATTTGGAAAACGACGACGCCGAAGACCGCCCGGCGCGTGAACACGCGGCACTTGAAAATAAATCAAAAGAAAAAAAGCCAATCCAATCACAAAAGAACACGGAGCCTCGAGCAGCCAATGAGAAATCGACGAATCGACCAGAGCAGCAGAAAAAGGAGCCGCGCTGGCAGTAGGGGGAGGAGTTCGAGAAGCGGCACCAGGACAAGGTCGGCCACCGGATCGGGAGTTGAAGACGGCCGTCGGGTTCCGGACCCGAGCCACCAGGACTTCACCCGGCCGGGGCCTCCTGCCAACCCATTCCTGGGCACCGCCACTCCATCCGTTCGAGAACTGCTGCCCGAGGCCGGCAAGCGTCTGCGCCCGTGGGCAGAACGAGAGCAGTCGGGCTACGGGCCCGAGCTCCACGACCAGCTGCCCAGCCAGAACGCCACCGCCGTCTTCCCGTGCTGCCAAGCCGCCTGCCTTCCTGGGCATCGTCACTCTGCCCGATAATCAACTGCTGCTGCCCGAGGCCGGTGAGCGTCTGCGCCCGTGGGCAGAACGGGAGCTGTCGGGCTACGAGCCCGAGTGCCACGACCAGCTGCCCAGCCAGAACGCCACCGCCGTCTTCCCGTGGTGCCTAGCCGCCTGTCTTCTCCCTCCGAGCCAGAGCTGCCACGCTCTGGTAGCCGGTCCGATACAGCGACCTTTTGGTGAGACCAACAACGCTTCTCTCGTCGTCTCCAGCTTCGCCGCGTCGAGACTGTAGTGCATACGCACACCCGCAGCCTGCCCGAACTTGCCTCATATCATTAGCGTTCTAGCTACATGTTTTCATGGTATCTTTGTGTGTTTGTTTTTATGGGTTAATTTTCGTTTCTAGTTTCATTAAAAGTTTTTGTGTGTGTTTCCCAACAAACGGCTTTGTCCTCGATTGGGTTCTGGGAGGCTCCGCCTCAGAGAACCGCCAGAAACATTAACACAAAAGAACCTGCTCATCACGCACACTCACTGGCACTCACGCGCACTCGCACTCCCTTCCACTCACAGTCACAGGCACTCACTCGCACTCACCTGCACTCGCACTCACTGGCACTCACTCACACTCACCTCCACTCACACTCACTGACACTCACCTGCACTCACATTTACTGGCACTCACTCGCACTCGCACTCACCTCCACTCACACTCACAGGCACGCACTCGCACTCACCTGCACTCACACTCACGGGCACTCACTCGCACTCACCTGCACTCACACTCACTGGCACTCACTCGCACTCGCACTCACGCCTTTGAAATGAGTGCGATTGAGTGTGAGTGAGTGCACTCATGAGTGAGTGCGCCGACCTATGCACGGGATTGTCGCCCTTCTTTCTCCTGTACGGACGCGAACCTTTTCCTACAATGGACACTATCCTTCTGTACCGCCCTGACAACACAGAAACCACTACCTTGTCTGAAGCTGTAGCACACGCAGAAGAATGTCGCAAGCTATCACGTATATTTACGTCTTAAGACCAGCAAAGCCAGAAGCACCATCCAGAAACTTCCCATGCTCCTGCTTCCTATGCTCCTGGCTCGTTAGTGTGGCTTTAGGTTCCAACCCCTACCCTTGGACTGTCACCGAAACTCGCGACGAAGTACCAGGGGGCCATAGCGCGTGATCAGCCAAACGTCTCCAGTCAACTATATCGTCAAGCCCCTCGAGCTATCTTTGGATTATCGCCGTCGAGGACGCGACATTTTGCACGTCCAGCTTCTCAAGCCGTACTATGATCCGCCTTTGTTGTGCTACCCCTCATCCACCGGGACGGCTTCCTTTTCCGCGGGGGAGATAACTGTACTGTGAAATAAGGAGCAGTGGGGATGTGGCCATGGGAGCGAGAACGACGACGAGAGATAAACCTTGTTTCGGTGCTCAATCGGCTGTGGTACCTCTCGCTGCTTTATCGTTCTAGTCGCGAACTCTGACTTCCCCAAGTGCTTCGTGACAACATACACACACACACACACACACACACACACACACACACATATATATATATATATATATATAATATTTATAGGCGTACTGATAGAAGTACCCATTTAGTATATCTGCATGTATATATATATACACTAAATCGAAACGAGGCCCAATAGCCATTGGGACGTGTCGGGGGCTAGGCCGACAAGTAGACGACCGTCCAGAATGGAAAGGAACGAAGAACAGTGGTCGAATTGACAAAGCTTTTCGCTCGTAAGCGCTCGTTGCCATTGGTTGGCTGCTTTCGCTAATGACATGCCCAGCATCCGGATTGGCTGGAATGTTTTCTTGAGAAGAATTTGAACATAAGAACGTTTTGTGAATACGGGTCCCTATTTTTTATACTCCCGAGCGCGTGTCTCCGATGAGCGCGCGCATGATGAAGGAGCGTGCACAAGTCGGGCTGCAACCGTGAAAGACGGAGCAAATATATATATTGTAACGGAATGAGAGACACAGACAGCACCCGTTTCTGGGCCAGCTGTTCTATAATCTGCCAACTTCCTCTTCCTCTACCTCGCTCTTCGCTCAAGGAGCGTAGATACGGCGCCGTACTTCGACATCACACTCGGCCACGCTGCGGACCTGGCAAAAAAAAAGAAACGACAGTTCAGTCCACTCGGCATAATCTTTTCTTGAGGCGCGACACGTGCACAGCGAAGTTATTTCTTTTCCGCCGGTCAAGTCCAAAGCTTGGTCCGAGGTGCTAACGCGTCATGTGCTTCTATAATGCTGCTATAATTAACAAGTTTTAGTATATAATTCTTCATAAAGCACTTTTATAACCACTTTTCATTGACATTATTTTAATAGATACATATTTTACACCATGTACAGTGAATATTTTAGGCCAATGTACAGCCACTCAATTTCCAACATATTAAACATTTCTCATTGCCATTCATCACCAAGTGTCATGCCGCTCTTTGGTCATTTCTCGCCCTTGCACCAAAAAACAATAATCATCAATCAACGCGCCATGTATTATCTCCTACGCGCTCGGTGATGGTGAAGGGCCCCTCAAACTTTGCTAGTAGCTTCTTGCCTGGACAGTTGCCACCTCTTTGCACCCACACCTCGTCTCCGATGTTGTACGCAGGGGCAGGTCTACGGCGGCGGTCATAATAGCGCTTCTGTTTTTCTTGCGCTTGTGCGGCTTTTTTCTTTCGCCGCAGCTCTGATCTTCTGACAGGCGACTGTGCGACTGTCAGGGCGTGTGACGCTAACGGGAGCATCTAGCCTGAGGACCGCTTTCAGCTGGGGCAGCTTCCCATATACGATTTCATACGGCGTCACACCTAGTAGAGGTCTACAGTGCTGTATTGACCGCATAGAGAGCTGCCGGAAGGTGGACGTCCCAATCGGCCTCTCCTGTCTGTCCTACGTTTGTATATGGAGCGAGCCTTGCCTGAATGCTCTGGTTTGTTTTGCTCAGTGAGGCCGTTTCCTTGGGGATGAAATGCGGATGTATAATGATGCTGCACCCCCGCCGTGGAAAGATACTTTCGTAGTTCCCGACTGCGAAATGTTGTGGCACGATCTGATACCAATTTGTTTGGCAAGCCATGTCTCCATTCAAACCTTTGTTGCAGAAAATCGACTAAATGAGTGGATGCCAGGGATGGTACGGCAGTCACTTCCACGTATTTGGAGAGATAGTCCACAGCTACAATGATGTAGCGGTTTCCATCAATGGAGGTGGGTAGCGGCCCTTTGTAGTCGATGCCAACCGTATTAAAGATGTCTTACGGTATCTCCATAGGTTTTAACAGTGCAGGCTGGCGCCCCGGAAGTCGCTAAAACTGTTGACACGCTTCGCAGCTAGCAACGTAGGAGCGCACATTGCTTTGTATCTTCGGCCACCAGAAGCGTTCTTGTAGCTTGCGGAGGGTGGCTCGTTGACCAATTTGCCCTCCTTCGGGGGTGTCATGAATGGCTCGCAGTACCTCTGTGCGAAAACATTTCGGAACGGCCAGGAGGTAACGTTCTTCCGAGTGGTCCTTTTGCCACCAACGACGGTACAATACACCATTGCGTATTGCAGACATCGAGTTTGTTTTTGTGCCAGTTTTGGAAGCAATAATTGTCGCGAATTCTTTGTCCTCTTGTTGTGCCTTGGGCAAGTCTACTTGGGCAAAAAAGATGTTATTTTGCCTGTTTCTTTCCAAACGTTCGAGGGGATTGCGTGATAAGGCATCGGCGATGTTATTCAAGACCCCGGCACGATTACGCACGTCGAATTCATTCTTGAAGCGTGATAATACACCGGGCGAATTTGTGCTTTAGCTGTTGCTTAGAAAACATCCACGTTAACGCAGAATCATCAGTTACCTACTTTATCAGGTAAATCTGCGCCCGAACAGATAGTGTCGGAATTTGTCATCCACTCTCCACACCACTGCTAGACATTCCAGCTCATTGAAGTGATAGTGCAGCTCGATGTCGGAGAGTTTTCGGCTGGCATAAGCAACGATGTGTTCGACGCCATCAGGATCGCGTTGCACGAGCACTGCCCCTAGACCGACTTGGCTAGCATCGGTGTGCACTTCAGTGGTCCAGTCATCATTGAAGTGGCTTAATACTGGACAGATAGTGAGCTGTTGCTTTATCGTCCGGAAAGCGTTTTCTTGCGTGGCGCCCCACTTAAACTGTGCGTCCTTTTTAAGGAGATCACTCAAGGGAGCTGCGATCGAAGCGAAGTGTGGAATAAACCTCCGCAAATACGAGGCCATACCCATAAATGACTGAACCTGTTTCAAGCAGGTTGGTGTGGGATATTCAGACACTGTCGCTATGCGCTGCGGGAGTGGCTGAATACCGTCAGGGGAAATATTATGTCCAAGGTACGCTATCTTAGACAGACCAAACTGGCACTTCTCGCGGTTTAAGCGAAACCCCGCCTCGTAAAGTCTGTACAGCACTTCATCTGAATTGCGAAGGTGTTCATTCTCGGTGGTTCCAAGAAACAGGATGTAGTCTAAGTGGACCACACAGGCTCGGTGCTTCAGAGACCCTAGAACTGAATTCATTGCGCGCTGAAACGTACTAGGGGCTGTTCGCAGTCCAAACTGCATGCGATTGAATTCATACAAGCCCGATGGAGCGCGAAAGGCTGTCTTGCAGTTATCTTCTTCAGAGACGTTGATCTGCCAATACCCTGCACGTAAGTCGAGCGACAAAAAGAACCTGCAGTGGCGGACTGTGTCAATAGCGTCGTCAATGCGGGGTAAGGGGTATGAGTCGGGCGTCGTACACTTGTTTAGCTGCGGTAATCCACGCAGAAACGCAAGGACCCTTTTTTCTTCCGCAAGAGTACGACGGGTGCTGCCCACGGACTTGATGAAGGCCTAATTATGCCTGCGGCGAGCATTTCGCGTACTTGATCTGCGATCCCGGAGCGCCCCCTCTCAGCGTATGTTCTCAATGGTACGCATATCATAGAATGGTTCCCTGTCGGTATTCGATGCAGGAACATTTTTGTGCCCGGGAGATCGGCGGTAGTGTCAGCGAACACCGCTTTATGGCGAGCCAGTATCGAATTTAATGTAAGCGAACGAAGCGGCTCACCTCTCGGCTTTGGCTGGGGCATCGCAGTAGTCTCAGTTAACGCAGGCCGGAGCTGTACATGGCCGCGATCGATGGTGAGTTGAATGTCGTCGGACAGTAGAAAATCTGATCCGAGAATCATGTCGGTAGGCAGATCCTCGAAGACGGGAATGGCCGGGAGAAACTTCGTCCCTGCTGTTGTCCGGACATAAACATCGAGCATGCCCACTGGCATCACACTACCTCCTAGTCCATGGATTGGAGGATGCGTCCACTGGGAAATGGTGTCGGGAGCCTGACGCTGGTGCAGTGCCGTCCGCTCGGCGCCGGTATCAATGAGTGCGGCAAGTCGCCTATTCCTTCGACATGTACTCGTAACAGAGGAGTTGGGTTGGCCTGGTACTGAATTAGGGACTGTGGCGATTGGCGGAATTCCTTGGCGTGGTGTCCAAGACGTTCGCAAGAAAAGCAGCCCCGGCGCGCAGAGAGGGGTGCTGACTGTCCGGCCTGCGGCACGCCGAGAGTGAGACGGCGTCGAGTACACTGCTGCAGTTCCGCTGCCTTGTGAGCGAAAACCAGGGATGTGATCTCAGGAGACTGAGAATACAGGATTGCAGCATGATTACAGTCGCACAGTCCGTCAATCACGTACTGGCGCGCAGCTGGCGATGGCAATGTGAGGCCACAGTCGTTGAGGAGTCGGACTTTTAATACAAACATTTAATACAACTAAAAGCGAGAATAAAGAATCATAAAGTAAACACTTAGCAAGACATTACAGCAACAAACACATTTAGGGCTAGTATGGCGTTTACAGGAAAGTTCGGGCAGGAAGCGGGCATGTGTGCGTGCTATAGTCGCGACGCGAAGCAGCGCAGACGAGACGACGAGAGAAATGGTGTTGATCTCACCAAAGAAGGTCGTTGTATCGGACTGTAGTACAGGCTACCAGTGCGTGGCAGCTCTGGTGTGGAGTGAGAAGACAGGCGGCTCGGCAGCACGGGAATACGGTGCTGGCGTTCTGGCCGGGCAGCTGGTCGTGGAGCTCGGGTCCGTAGCCCGACAGCTCTCGTTCTGCCCACGGGCGCAGACGCTCACCGGCCTCGGGCAGCAGCAGTTGACTATCGGGCAGAGTGACGATGCCCAGGAAGGCAGGAAGGCTTGGCAGCACGGCTTGACGGCGGCGGCGTTCTGGCCGGGCAGCTGGTCGTGGAGCTCGGGCCCGTAGCCCGACAGCTCTCGTTCTGCGCACGGGCGTAGACGCTCACCGGCCTCGGGCAGCAGTTCCCCAACGGATGGAGTGGTGACGCCTAGGGACGGGCTGGCCGGGTGAAGTCCTGGTGGCTCGGGTCTGGAACCCGAAGGCTGTCTTCAACCGCCGATCCGGTTGCCGACCTTCTCCTGGTGCCACTTCTGGAACTCCTCCCCTACTGCCAACGCGGCTCGCTTTTTCTGTCGCTCTGGCCGATTTGTCATTCGTTCATTGGCTGCTTGAAGCTCCGTGGTATTTTGCGATTGGATGCCTTTTCCTTTGTTTTGTTTTTTGCGCCGCGTGTTCACGCGCCGGACGGTCTTCGGCGTCGTTGTTTTCCATCAGCATGGAATTCGCCTCGGCGCGCGCACTACTCGTCGTCTGCTCTTTGTCTCCAACCACCGCACCGTGTCGCACACCACAAATATCACCGTCGCGCACCACCGCACCGTGTCGCGCACTACACATCACAACCTCTCAGCTGCGCCGAGGCTCTCGCGCGGCCACCACCTCAGGCCTTTGCGCCTTTCCCATCAGCCGTGCCACTGCGTCCAGCCCCTCACTTCGTTCAGCCGCGGTACCCACACAGCAGTGCACAATGGCGCACTCCTGACAACCGGCCAATATGTTTTGCGTGTGGTCTACTTCGCCATATTGCACGATTTTGCCGTCGCCGTGCACCATCCTACCGCCGCAGCTTCGACACTGAACCATACGTTTCCTCATACCCGTCATCCTCCGCGTTTCAGAACCCTGGACAGATGTCTTCCTACTACAACCACCACCCTCTTGTTGACCGCCGTTCGCCATCGCCTCGACGCCACTCGCTTTCGCCGATGCGTCGTCGTCCTTCTACGCCTGAACGGGAAAACTAATCGCCGCAGTTACAGAGGCAAGAATTGCGTCACCCATGAACAGACCAAGGCCTCTCCTTTCTCCGATTAATGTTCTTGATGTGCATGTGGACGGCGTCGCTGCAATCGTTCTCGTTGACACTGGTGCCGCAGTTTCAGTTATTAGTGCCCATATTTGCCGTTTGCTCAGAAAGGTTACGACGCCACTGTCAAATGTATCACTTAATTCTGCAAGCGCCGACCACATCACACCTGCAGCTGCGTGTACTGCTCGCGTTGTGATCAACGGCCTCCTCTACATCGTCGAATTTTTGGTGCTGTGTTCTTGTTCGCATGATCTTATTTTGGGCTGGGACTTCCTTTCCGCTAATATCGCCGTCAGCGACTGTTCTCGTGCTGCAGTGGAATTTGAAACGCCGTGTAATGCCCCACTCCTTGACGCTCGTGAACCTGAAGATAAAGTATTTGTTGCCGAAGACGTTACGTTGAATTCCACCGCGCTCATCTTCCCTTGCCACGGTGTCATGCAACATTGTTGATGGTGCCAGCGCCCTTTTTACGCCATCTGCAATTTTCGCTCGTCGCAAATGTTCCCCGCTGCCTTTCGCTCTTTTGGACGTTCATGCCAGTGTCAGCAGACTGCTCGTCGCCAAGCGATTGTCCCGTCCTCTCACTTTGCTTCGTGGGGAGTGCGTTGACCGCGTCCACTGTGTTGACCCTGCTGCCATCATTGACATGCCAACTGGTTCCATCACCACTCATGAGGTCGCCGGAGTGACCTGTAACCCAGCGCAGGAGCCCACTTCGCCTGATGTTTTACATGGCTCTATCGCCGACACGTTGACTGTTTCCCAACGCAACCAGATTCTACGCCTTCTCGACAAGTTCCGTTCTTTTTTCGACTGCCAGCATGTTCCCTTGGGCCGCACGTCAACTGTTTGTCATCGCATTGACACGGGTACCAGTGCGCCACTACGACAAAGACCATACCGTGTATCCGCGACAGAGCGCCATGCTATCGATGATCAAGTAGCTGGCATGCTCACGCGCGGCGTCATTGAGCCTTCGGATAGCCCCTGGGCATCTCCCGTTGTTCTTGTTAAGAAAGATGGATCGATTCGATTCTGTGTCGATTACCGTCGTCTTAACAAAATGCCTCGTAAAGATGTTTACCCTCTTCCGAGAATTGACGATGCCCTTGACTACTCTCCAAGGCGCGGAGTTCTTCTCTTCCATCGACTTACGAAGCGGCTATTGGCAAGTCCCCATGGCACCCGAAGAGCAACCTAAAACGGCCTCTGTAACACACGATGGCCTATATGAATTTCGTGTCATGCCTTTCGGGCTTTGCAACGCCCCAGCCACATTTGAGCGTATAATGGACAATCCTATTGCAGTGGTCTCAAGTGGAAAACGTGCCTGTGCTAGTTAGATGATGTGGTTATTTTTTCGCCCGATTTTCCCACCCATCTCTGTAGGCTGGAGGAAGTGTTACAGTGCCTAACTTCCGCCGGCCTTCAGCTCAACCTGAAGAAATGCCACTGTGGCGCAAGTCAGCTCACCATCCATGGCCATGTAGTGTCTGAAGACGGTATTCTTCCTGACGCCGCCAAGCTCCGTGCAGTTGCTGATTTTCCAAAACCTTCCTCCGTAAGAGAACTTCGAAGCTTCCTTGGCCTGTGTTCTTACTTTCGCCGCTTAATTCGTAATTTTGCGTCCATCACCGCTCCCTTGAATCAGCTTCTACGGAGCGACTTGAACGATTACGCCTGGACGCCCGCTTGTGTCGATGCCTTCCAAGATTTGCGTCGTCTACTGACCTCACCGCCTATACTGCGTCACTTCGACCCGTTAGCTCCGACCGAAGTACACACTAGAGCACTGCACGGGCTCGGGCTTACCCGAAAGCCCTGGCCTGGCCCGGCCCGTGGGCCGGGCCTGGGTAGAGGAGTTTTTTCACGGGCTCGGGCACGGCGTGTGCTTTTTGACCCGGGCCCAGGCCGGCTCGGGTTTCTTGACGCGGGCCCGGGCCAGGCTCGGGCTTTCTGCGAGTTATTCTCGGGCTTCTCAACTCTGAAAAACATGTATTTTTCGGTCTCGGGCCGGGTTCGGGCCGGTTTCCAGTTAGGCTCGGGCCGGGCTCGGGCTTAAGGTAAAGGGGTGGCGGGCCGGGCCGGGCGGGTAACGTAGATTATTTCCGGGCCCGGGTCGGGCCCGGGTCTCGCCATAAAAGTTTTGATCGGGCTCGGGCGGGCCGCCCAATGTGAAAACGGACCCGGGCCGGGCCCGGGCCGCAAAAATCGGCCCGTGCAGTGCTCTAGTACTACAACCGACGCCAGCGGTGTCGGACTCGGCGCTGTGCTCGCGCAGCGCAAATCTGGATTCGACGAGTACGTCGTTGCATACGCAAGCCGCACCCTCAGCAAAGCCGAGAAGAATTATTCCGTTACGGAGAAGGAATGTGTGGCCCTAATCTGGGCACTTGGTAAATTTCGACCCTACCTCTATGGCCCCCCCTTCGGCGTGATTACAGATCACCATGCACATTGTTGGCTGTCCACGTTGAAGGACCCCTCTGGTCGATTAGCTCGCTGGGCTTTGCGGTTGCAAGATTTCGACGTGCGCGTTGTCTACAGCTCTGGCCGCCGCCACACTGATGCCGACGCGCTTTCCCGTTCGCCCGTGTCAACCGAAAGCGATTCCTGCCTCTCTGCCGTTGACGAAGTGCTTTTGTTCCCAGCAGGCTGCGACATGGCTTCGGAGCAACGCAAGGTTGCCTGGATTAGTGCTCTTATCCGCTTCCTTTCAAACCCTTCGTCTGTTCCTCCACCTTCTCAAGCTTTGCGCCGTCAAGCATCTCACTTCGAAATTCGGGATGGACGTCTCTATCGCCGGAATTACGTCTCTGATGTCCGCAAGTGGTTGCTGGTCATACCTCGACATCTTCGTGGTGCAACACGTTCTGCCTTTCATACTGACCCGCATGTGCACATGCGGGTGTCTTCAAGACGTACACCCGGCTTCCCTCCAGGTTTTATTGGCGTGGCATGTAAACCTTTGTGCAAGTACATTCGGTCGTGCCCTCAGTGCCAACGCCGCAAGATTCCTGCTCAGCATGTCTCTGGTCCACTCCAGCCAATCCCGTGTCCGGCCAGGCCCTTCGATCGCATTGGCATTGACCTGTATGGACCCCTGCCGAGCACGGATTCCAGAAACCGATGGATAGTCGTCGCCATCGACCATTTGACGAGATACGCAGAAACAGCCGCTCTGCCTGCTGCCACCGCTCGTGATATAGCATCCTTCCTCCTGAAAAACTTTATTCTCCGTCACGGTGCACGCCGCGAACTTTTGAGTGATAGAGGACGTGTCTTCCTCTCCGAAGTCGTAAGCGCGCTCCTTACTGAATGTCGCATCGTTCATCGCACCACCACCGCCTACCATCCTCAAACTAATGGTCTGACGGAAAGATTTAACCGCACACTTGGCGACATGCTCTCCAAATACGTCGCCTATGATGACACTGATTGGGACCTCATTTTGCCATTCATCACGTTCGCCTACAACACTGTACCACAGGCGACCACAAACTCCTCCCCATTCTTCCTCTTGTATGGCCGCAAACCTTCGACTACTCTCGACACCATTCTTCCCTACAGACCCGACTCATCCGAATGTACGCCCATCTCTGAAACTGCCGGCCGTGCCGAGGAATGCCGTCAGCTCGCCCGTTCCTTTACAGCCGTCGACCAATGGCACCAAAAATCTCGACGTGACGATGATCACCCCCATTGTCACTTTCTTCCGGACTCCCTTGTGTGGCTTTTGGTCCCTGCCGTTCCTGCTGGACTCTCATCCAAGCTTGTTTCCAAATATCAAGGACCCTACCGTGTTGTCGCGCAGACATCGCCTGTGAACTATATTGTCGAGCCTGTCACGCCACCTACGGACAAACGCTGTCGTGGGCGTGAAACCGTCCACGTACAAAGCCTGAAGCCGTACTACGACCCAATGATTCTGTGTTCACCATGAGTCGCCAGGATGGCTCCTTTTCGGATGGGAGGCGATTGTAGTGAAGAGGAATGACCGGCGCTGCAGCCACATCGCCAGTCGTCCGGGAGGCGCGAGCTTGCCTGAGCTGCTCTGGTTGAGACACGCTGCCTGCTGTTCTCTTGTCCTGTATTCATATTAGAATATATATAATGAAGTCAAAGCACAAGCTCGGTAACACCGGGAAAAAGGGGAAAGAGGAGGAAGAAGTGAAGAAAACCAAGAAGCGGTTCGGTTGGTCTGGCGTTTGGTGGCTGTTCTTTAAAACGATGCAGTCGGCAGGATACTGAGATATCAGAAGACCTGGCTCCGAGCATCGCAAGCAGACGGACTCTACCGGGACCGCATTCGTCGCCGCCAGTATTCGCCACACCATTAGGGGACGGCGTCTAGGCCTCCTCAGTAGCTCTCGTGGACGACGCCGCTAGTGAGCTCGCCTAAGCCTTCTCCGCTGTCTCAAAACGCCTTTACCGAATGACCGACGCGTTTGCTTCAGCCATCGGACGAAAGCACGCCGTCACTGCGAGCGCTGACGACTCTTCCCAATTTATATGGTTCCCAAGAGGACCCCGTAACCTGGTTGCGTACGATCGGGTCTGTCGCTATTCGTTACGTGTGGACAGACGCCGTGAAGAGGTCCATGGCAGAAGGTCGTCTCTGAGGGACAGTTGAGGCTTGGAATGTGTTTGAAGGACGAGCCTAGCCAACTTTGTCCAGCTGGACCGAGACGCTGTTCTCTACTTTCAAAAACCTGCCAAGCGTCTATGACACTCGCCTTATGCTGATGCGGCCATGCCAGCAAGCTCCAGATAATGACACAGCTGCGTACATTTACGATAAGCTGTGGTTCTTTAGCACCTGCAAACTGAACTGGGTTCCCCATCGGTCAAGCAGTATGTCATAGATGGCATCCACGGCCCCACGCATGCTCTCGTCACGTCCGTGTGCACGTTAGAGACAGCGCCTGACGCTTTCGTCCGCAAAGCTTCAGTACTACAGGACACAGCTCGACGGCGTCGGGCTGCCACCACACAGTCGTGTGCTACTTCTCAAGCTGCCCTGCTACAAAGTGGCAGCCCCTCCGTTGGCGACGCTAGCCACTGCCCTAGCGACGGGTTGCAAGGCCGTTGCAGCACAAGGCCGTTGGTGCCAATTCACGCCAACGGTATCGGAACGCTGACTGCGCTTTAGACACGGGCGCTGATCGTTCAGCGCTGCTTCGGCGGCATGCGCCTCCCACTATCCATCCCTGGAATCAGGCACCTTTTCGATGCCTAGGGGGAAAGGTACAGCCAGCAGGCGCCATTGACCTTTGGCTACACACAACCGCTGGTACAAAGCATCTACGTGACGTGCCCGTCTTCGACGACTTGCCTGCCGTCATCATTCTTGGCGCGGACTACATCCTTTCTCACGACGTGCAACTGAGCCTTGAGGGCGGTAAATTTATGCTGCACTCCACGACCCCTGGGTGCGACCAACTGAGTTACAGAGAGGTGAGCCTTCCGGAAGGAAGACCCTTTCTAGCGTTCTGGAGCAACATCGCGCCTTCTTTGATGTGAACAACGCACAACTTCCCGGTACTGACTTACGTGAGCACCGAATTCCGACAGACAGTCACCCACCTATATGCGTATCAATGCGACGGTATACTGAACGCGAACGGTCTGTCTTTGCCGAACAAGTAAGTGAGATGCTGGCTGCTGGCGTGATTAGACCATCGGGTAGACCTTGGGCTGCACCGGTTGTCCTTCTTCGCAAGAAAAACGGCACTTTGCGGCTATGTGTTGAATATAGAGAGCTCAGCAACCATACTATGCCGGAGTCCTTCCCACTGCCCCACATCGAGGATGCCATTGATACACTACGGAATGCAAGATTTCTTTCATCGTTAGACCTGCGGGTTGGCTATTGGCAAATTTATGTCGCTGAAGACAAATTTAAAACCGCGTTCCGTACACCATCAGACCTTTACGAGTTCAACCACATGCCATTCGGCATACGGTTGAATGACGTATGCCGTATGCCGAATGTCGTGCCGAATGACGTGCTGGGAGCTGTCCCTATGCCATTCGGCATACGGACAGCTCCCAGCACGTTTGGGCGCACTATGAACACCGTGCTGGGTCTGCTTAAGGATCACGGCTATGTTGTGTATCGAAATGATATCTTAGATGTGGGCACAACACAAGAACACCTTCGGAACCTAGACGAAGTTCTTGAGAGGGTCTACTATGCCGGATTCCGACTAAACCGTGAGAAATGCCAATTTAGACTTAGGCCATCTCGGTTCTGGGTTACTCCATCTCTGAGGAAAGCTTACAGCCTCTCCCTGAAAGGATATCAGCGGTTACGAACTTCCCCACTCCGACATGCGTTAAGCAGCTGCAGTCGTTTTTGGGCATCGTATCTTATCTCCGAAAGTTTGTTGTGAACTTCGCCTCGACAGCTGCTCCCCTTACTGACCTGCTCAAGAAAGATAAACAGTTTTAATGGGGCCAATCACTGGAATGCGCGTTCCAACCGCTCAAACATCAGCTGAACGGCTGCCCTGTACTGAGCCACTTGAATGAAGACTGGACCACAGAGGTGCACACAGACGCTAGCCAGGTTGGACTCGGAGCAGGACTTGTGCAGATCAACCCGGAGGGCGCTGAGCATGTTGTCGCCTATGCCAGCCCAAAACTTTCAGATGCTGAAATCACTACCATTCCAACGAGCTAGAATGCCTAGCCGCTGTGTGGAGCGTTGACGACACATTTAGACACTATCTACTTGGTCTGCATTTCACGCTGGTAACAGACAATGCAGCAATTTCATGGATGTTCTCAAAGCAACACCTGAAGCATAAATTCGCACGCTGAATAATACGACTACGGGAGTATGACTACAGCGTCCGACATCGCGCCGGTACTGTAAACCAAGTGGCTGACGCATTGTCGCGAAATCCTAGTGGGGACTACTCGTGTAGAATGAAGTAAGCCTGGTATTATTTTCACAGCAATACATCGCCGAGGCCCAACGCCAAGACACTGACGTGGCGGCTATCATAGCTTCACTTAGGGGCGCGCAGAACAGCAACGAATTTATATTGCGTGACGCAACTCTCTATCGTAGTGCATGGAAGAATAAGTGGCAAGATGAAGAACACCTAGTCATCCCTGCTTCGTTGCGGCCTGGTATTCTTCACGCCATCCACGACACACCTGAAGGAAGACACATAGGTCACCGAGCGACACTGAAAAAAGTACAGGAGCGCTTCTCTTGGCCTAAAATGGGTAAGCGTGTTCTTGATTACGTCGCTAGCTGTGAAATATGCCAACGACGCAAACGGTTTCCAGGGTGGCAGCCTGGGCTACTCACACGCATTCCACCTCCTGCTACCATATTTCGGACGGTTGGAATCGACCATGTTCGCCCCCTACCAGCGACAGCATCTGGCAATCGCTACATCCTGATTGCTGTTGACCTTTATTCAAATTTGTGGAGGTGACAGCCCTGCCTTCTCTGGCACCCAGCTACGTGACAATATTTTGAGACCGATTTGAACTGAGCCAATGTCTTCCGAAGAAAATAATATCGTATTGGGTACCCACCTTCCGCAGCTCCAAACTCTGTGCCTACCTACGCCGTGCAGGCGTTAAGCACCACTATGCCTCAACGCACCATCCGCAAGCAAACGGCCTGACGGAGAGAGCTAACCAGGCAATTCAAGCATGTTTGGCTCCCTGCTGCAGAAATAGTAAGCCGGGTGACGCAGATTGGGACGAACATCTCTAGGCTAGGGCACTGCACGGGCTGATTTTTTGGGCTGCCCGCCTGAGCCCGACCAAAAGTTTATTGCGAGACCCGGGCCCGGGACGGGCCCGCAAATAATCTACGTTACCCCAGCCCGCCACCCCTTTACCTTAGGCCCGAGCCCGGCCCGCGTCCGGCTCGAAACCGGCCTGAACCCGGCCGAGACCGACAAAAACAAGTTTTTCAGAGTCGTGACGCACGAGGATAACTCGATGCACGTTACATGCACACCACCAGAAAATACGAGCCCGGCCCGGGCCCGCGTCAAAAAACCCAAGCGCGTCCCAGGCCCGGCCCGAGCCCGTGAAAAAACTGTCCTACCCGGCCCGACCTGGCTCACGGGCCGAGCCGGGCCCGGGCTTTCGGGTAAGCCCAAGCCCGTGCAGTGCTCTACTCCAGGCTACTGCTTACTCGATGAACACTTCACTGCAGAACTCAGCTGGGACATCGCCGTACGAAATTGTCTATGGCCAGCTACGCCAGCTTAACGCACTCACTGTGGATACCGCGATCAGATTTGGACACCCCGTCGTGCGACCGCTATTATGCCGCCATATTGGAGAACTCGCTAGAGTGCCGCGAGAGCCCAACACGTTCAAAAGCGTCATTACGACCGTCGCCATCGTCCCGCACAGCAGTTACCAGATAGATGAGGTATGGATCCAACGACATGGCCGGCCACCGGGTAAGAAGCTTTGCGCGAAATTTGAGGGTCACTTTGTGATCACAGAACGCCTGGGGTAGAACACTTGGCGTGTTTGCACTCTGGATCAACAGGAAACAACAGGGAAAGGAGCAGAAAGAAGAATTTTGCCGTCCACATGGCTCGTCTCACGAAGAGGGTCCACCGACAAATGTGATGTGGTTGTGCGCTGAGTTTCGAAAATGCAGTGTGACCGAGTGTTATAAAGTGGAAGCACATGCTCGGTAACACGGGACAAAAGGGGAAAGAGGAGAAAGAAGTCAAGAAAAACAAGAAGAGGTTTGGATGGCCTGGCGGTCGGTGTCTAGTCTTTATAATATTGTTACGGAGAGTTGTGCAGAAATGACTTTATTTACAGGAGATAGATGATGGTGACCGCGCAATCAGGCCTAGAAGCACTTCGTCCTCCTCTTCTTTCCAACTCCTTCTTGTATGCTCGTTACATTCCCCCACAAGCAGACGAAGCCCGTAGGGAGAATTAGGAGTTTGTAGGGTAAAAACGTTTCAGGCGAGCAACATGAGTCACTTGCGTTCTACTTGATCGCCGGCCATTGCCCAGGAGGCGAGCTATTACATAACAAAGTTCACTCAAACGCCCCAGGACAACGTATGGGCCGGAATAGTGGGACAGGAACTTTTGACACAAGGCCCGCTTGCGTTGCGGTGTCCAAAGAAGCACCAAGTCGCCTTTGGCGAACGAAACAGGCCCGTGACGCTCGTCGTAAAAAAATTATGGGGTTTTACGTGCCAAAACCAGTTCTGATTATGAGGCACGCCGTAGTGGGGGACTCCGGAAATTTGGACCACCTGGGGTTCTTTAACGTGCACCGAAATCTAAGTACACGGGTGTTTTCTTAGATTTAGGTCGTCGTAACTGTCCTTTGAACGGTGTTGCGAGGCCAAAGTATGAAGACGGAAGACGGGCTCCAGGTTGAGATCACCGCGTTGCTCTCTCTGAAAGTCTGCCGCGTCGGGGAACGTACGAGTAATGGCAGCGAGATAGTCATCAAAATTCTCAGCTTCACAGTCAGAAGTCGCAAGAGGAATGCGAGAAAGGCAGTCTGCGTCGGCATGACGACGTCCGCTCTTGTATGACACCACGAAGTCATATTCCTGAAGGCGCAGCGCCCAGCGCGCGAGTCGACCTGAGGGATCACGCAAGCCAACCAGCTAGCATAAAGAGTGATGATCGGTGACTATCTTAAATGGTCTTCCGTAAAGATAACATCGAAATTTCTGCACGGCGAAAACAGCTGCCAGGCATTCCTGCTCCGTAACCGTATAATTGCGCTCCGACTTGCTCAGACAACGGCTGGCATATGCGACGACATTTTCGGCGTTGTGACGTTGTACAAGTACCGCTCCTACTCCGATTCCACTAGCATCGGTGTGCACTTCGGTCGGGCAAGATGGGTCGAAGTGACGCAAGAGGGGTGCTGACGTTAGTATAAACTTCAGTTGCGAGAATGATGCGTCACACTCCGGTGTCCATGTGAAGGCTACATCCTGTCGCAGAATAGATGTCAACGGGTGAACAATATCGGCAAATCGGGGTACAAAACGACGAAAATGGGAACATAGACCAATGAAGGAGCGAAGTTCTCGTGCTGTCTGTGCTGGTTTGAAGGAGCTGACTGCTTCAATATTACGGGGATCGGGTCTGACGCCATCCTTGTCGACTAGATGTCCCAGAACCAATGTTTTACGCTCGCCAAACCGACACTTTTTGAGTTTAAAACTAGTCCAGCTTTCTCGATGCAACTCAGAACAAGACTCAGGCGGGCGTTATGTTCTTCCAACGTGCGGCCGAAGATTACAACATCATCCAAGTAACACATGCATATATCCCACTTTAGGCCACGTAATATTGTATCCATGAATCTTTCAAAGGGGGCTGGAGCATTACAGAGGCCAAAAGGCCTAACATTAAATTCCAATAAGCCATCTGGGGTCATGAATGCGGTCTTTTCCTTGTCTTTAGGTTCCATAGGTATTTGCCAATACCCCCATCGTAGATCAAGCGTCGAAAAATAACAAGCAGCGTGTAAGCAATCGATGACGTCGTCGATTCGCGGTAGTGGGTAGACATCCTTCTTCGTCACAGCGTTTAGGCGTCTGCAATCTACGCAGAATCTCCAGGAGCCATCTTTCTTCCGGACGAGAATTACTGGAGCTGCCCATGGGCTGGACGACTCTTGAACAACACCTTTTTTCATCATTTCCTTAACTTGTTCTGCGATAACCTTGCGCTCGGAGGATGACACGCGGTAGGGCTTCCGGCGAATGGGGTGTGCTGAGTCAGTATCTATTCTGTGGCGAGCTCGTGATGATGATAAATCAAGTGGCGCATCTCCGTGAGTAAAATCAAATGCAGCAACATGTCGGGACAGGACTTGTACCAGTGCTTGACGCTCAGATGTGCAGAGAGCCTTGCTGATCATACCGAGAATCAGCTCTTCAGAAGGGCGATAATCGCACGGAGAGTAAGCAGGAGCCGGCTCTGCTGTGAGTACTGCTATTGAGATGCATGAAGCTTCATCGAAAAGGGCAATTTTCATGCCTCGAGGCAGAACTACTGGCGTGGCGGAACAATTCAGCGCCCACAACGTTGCGTATTCTCTCGTCATGCACACGACAGAGCAAGGCACGAGTATACATTTTTTTGCACAGGTAATGCTGATGGGCCTAATCACGAGATCAACGCAAGGAGCGTCAACAGTAGTTGCACAAAAAGGAACGGGGTTAGGCACCATGAGAGGGCAAGCACTTCATCAAGCACACTGAGTGTATCCCTTTCTTCGCCACACGAGCTTTGTTCAGAAAGCGCGGGTAAAAGCACCTCGTTCACATGGATTTCACCATTTCGACAGTCCACAGAAGGGCCGCAGTGTTGAAGAAAATCTATGCCGAGAATGACATCGTGCGAACAGCGGGCAAGGACTAAAAACTCCGACACAAACACTTTCCCAGCCAACGTAACGCTTACAGCGCAAACACCGAGGGGATGGAGCCACTCGCCACCCACTCCACGAAAGGTAACGGCATCGTCCCATGAAAACATAACTTTGTGGCCTAGGCGGTTCTTGAAACCGAGGCTCTTGACATACACATTCGCACCAGTATCAACTAAAGCAATGGTTGGTAATCCGTTAACTAGCACATTCACTTTGTTTTTGATCATCACAGCAGGCAGAGGTATTTCATCCAAAGACCGTCCGGCGACCTCACCTCCATCGGCCGCGGATGCTAGTTTCCCGGCGGGGGCGAAGATGCACGGCGCCGAGGGGACGGAGTACGACGAGGACGGTTAATTGGTGGTGTCAGGCTGCGATTAGACGCTAGCGAATCACTGCGTCTGATCTCGCGCGAGAAACTGTCCGTGGGTCATGCGATGTATGGGTTCCAGGTGGCGAAAACATTGGCGGTGTCCTTCGTGACTGACGGCGTTGGTTACAGTAACGAGCTATGTGTCCCGTGGAACCGCAGCTGTAGCACACGGGAGGGTCACGGTTCACTGTATACTCTTCAAAACCAATGCTTGCTCTCTGTGGGCGGTAAGCGAGTTCGTTCTCTTTTGGGTAACTCGCCTCCGGTGTTGGCTGGGATAGGTTGTATCGGTCGTAATTGGGGTCCTGGTAGTAGGGTCGACGTTGCTCTGGTCGCGTCCCGGCATCATAAGTCACGGGGCCTTGGCGATAATACCGTGGCTCTGCCCATCGTGATCGAGTGTCAGAGGGAGCGCCGCTTTCGTAGACAAATGGTGGCTGTCGAGGCGGGAGTCTATAATCCGCTGGATACTCGAAGGATGAAACGGTTGTTTCAACAGCTGGGGACGAGCATGGGTGGTAAGCATCGCGGTGATTCACTTGTGAGTGCAGGCTGAGCTCTTCTCGAACTATTTGATGTGAAGCAAGATCGAGCGACTGGTCGTTATCTATGCTTGCAACGGTCGTAACGTTGGCTAATCTGCCAAACTTCGGTTTAACGCGCCTCGTCTTAAGCTGCTCGAACGTGCGGCAGTGCCAGATGACGTCGGCGACGGAGGCCAGGTTGTCTTTAGCGATCAGAAAGCTATAAACGTCCTCGGCGATTCCTTTTAGGATGTGCCCGACTTTGTCTTCCTCGGACATGCCAGAGTCCACCGTCCTGCAGAGTTTTAGCACTTCCTCAATGTAGGTCATGCATTGCATATAATTAAAGAGAAAGTTGTGTAGGTCTGGTGCATAGTAGTAGACGAAACTAATGGGCACACTAACGAAAATATATGTTTAATGGCTGAGAGTTTCGGCCATGGGCCCCTTCGTTTCTTCGATTCTTTGTGTTTGCAGGCAGGCGTTTTTATATGTATATATGTAGAAAAAACGCCTGCCTGCAAACACAAAGAATACCACGTGTGCAAAGAATGTAGTGGATCACAGTTCGTTCAATTCAGAGGTTAGTGGAGGTCACAGTGCAGGAGTCCTACGGCCAGGTGAGGGTGTATTGACCGTCTTTGTGGTCAAACACTCTCCTGGCAGCAGCGACCCCTCACATGCCTTTTGTTAATGTGTTTTCATAATGCCAATGTATGTATCCACAACGTTGTACCCCTTTATAGCACCACTGTATATGTCCGTCGTTTTTGATGACCTTGACAAGAGTCATTAGACGTGTTGACATTCATGACGCCACTAAACCTTTTTAGTGATGCCCACATGCTTGTTGTTAATATGTTTTCAATAATGCCACTGCATGCACGCGCAACTTTGTACCCCTTTATAGCACCACTGTACATGCCCATCGTTTTTGATTACTTTGACATGAGTCATTGTACGTCATTGTATGAGTCATTCATGACGACACTAAACCTGTGCCCGCCTGTGGTCATAGGTAGGGCTACGTGTTTTCGGAGTTTATTTTTCTTCAAATTCGGAGGGTGTTTCTCGGAGTTTATTTTCTGGCAAAAATTCGGAGTTTATCGGACTTTATTTCTCGTAAATCCCCAATTATCTGAAATTCGGAGTTTAATTTTGCATTATTCTCAATACTCCAAAATTTTAGATGAAATGATATCTGAACACGAAAACATCAGTACACACGAAGCGTATTTTTGTTGTCTAGAAGGTGTGAACGCACAAACACATACACAAAAGCACAAATACTTGAATACAAAACACCTAAATTTGCGTGCATTACAACATTACAACCTTAAAGCTTGTTGTAGTAGACGCAATCACACTTTGCGAGGTTGTCACTGATGGAAGCATGCTACTTTCGATTGATAATTCTCAGCTTTGGAAATTGTCACGGTCTCAGGGTGGTAAACATGACGCAAGGAGCGTTTGGGTTAAGAAAAGCCTTTATGGGGCATGATCACAAGAAAAATACAAATATTAAGAAAACACGCGTTATCCAACCAATATCTAAACCCTAACACAACAAACTATATATACAAAGCTGGATAATTACAAATACTAACTTAAGTCCTCGCACACGACGTATAAACAGTTCAAAATATTTACATGAAGTCCCTTGACATGGCCACGTCACGTCGTCGTCGCTGCTTCCGGCGACACGTTGTTGGGCCCGCTGATGCGTCGTAGAGTCGGCGTCGCTGATTCCGACGTTCGGCCCTCGGTTGAGCTGGTGAGGAGGTCAGGATGGTGGGGTGACCTGCGCGCCTGGAGCGCCCGGTCAACTCCGCAAGCCTGCGGATCGTAGCCGCAGGGAATCCGGGAAGCAGCGCCGTCAGCCCGTAGCTGCGGCTTCCGATGGGGCGTTCGCTCAGCTCGCGGGTCGTGACCGCGGCAGCTGAAGCACAGCTTCCATTGGGTTGCCGCCGTCTCCGCGATTCACCCGTCCTGTTCGGCCTCCAGCTCCTTCTGCCCCTCGTCGTCCCAGAGGGTAGCTGGGCTGCTCTCTCCGGCTACGTGTCCCTTATCCCATTGGCCACGTAGCTGCGCGTGCACTTTTGTGCTTCTTCTTTTGCTTTCATGTTGTATTCCTTTGAGACCGCTCTTATTTTCTAACTTCTTCTTTCTTTATTTCTGTCACCGACTCCACGTGTCATCTTGTTCTCTTCTGTTTTTTCTTTTTCTTTCTTTCTTCATTTTGTGGCTCATGACAGAAATGCCCTTTCAACGTTTGCGCATGAAGACTCAGCGCACAGCGAGAAAGCACTGGTCACTGGACAGTGTGAAGTCTCCAAAGCGACAGGGGTTCAACAATGTTGCTGAAAAATTAGCTCTGATAGTTCGCAAAATCGTTCATGAGCTGGCTGATGTCATCAGTTTCAAGAAACACTAACTTAAAAATTGGCGCATAGGTTTCGAACGCACGGGGTAACTCATGCTTCACATTAGGTTCACAATTTGAACACTATACAAAAACGATTCAATTGTGTACTGGAGCGCATCGAAAAGGTTTCTCTCAACTGTCTGGCTTCACTTTTCAGCGACAGCAGCATAGTATCCATGAAGGTCTGCGACAGTCGTTAAGCGGTCATACTCCTCTCGCTCTGTGCGGGACAAGCCCTTTGTTGAATGTGCGATGCGTGTGGTCTACGAGATACTGTTTACGTGAGGTAAAGTTTATAACGGCCAAAGTGGCCGATGTATCAATGACTGCTGAGAACATGGAATAGAACTTTCGAAAAAGAACGGAACAGGGAACAGGTCGTTAAAATCGGAGTTTATCGGATAAATCCGAATTGTAAAAAATTTTACCGGCGAGTGTTTATCGAATTTTTTCGGATTTATCCGATAACACGGAGCCCTAGTCATAGGTTACCCACTTTATTACGATGACTGCATCCCTCTCATTAATGCTGCAGAATTGATCAATATTGCCCGCTTTGTCCTTATGGACTAGAAATCCTACTCCCAATTCTCTCTTATCTGGAAAACCTCTGTAACAGAGGACGTGGCCGTTAGTCAGCACTGTATAAGTCTCACCAGTTCTTCTAACCTCACTAAGACCAACTATATCCCAGGCAATATCTGACAATTCTTCAAATAGCCCTGCTAAGCTAGCCTCACTCGATAGGGTGCGCGTGTTGAACGTTGCCAGCTTCAGTTTCCATTGGTGGCCTGTCTGGACCCAGAGATTCTTAGCACCCTCTGCCACGTCGTAGGTCTGACCGCCGCCTTGATCAGGAGCTCCGCAGCGGCTGATGACTGAGGGCCATGGGTAAATTGTAGGAGTCATTAAGGAGGTAGCGGCCGAATACTGCACCAGGGAGGCCAATTCCTGTTCTAGTGAGGGAGTGACTTTGTTGAAGCTTAGTGGGCCTTCCTAATTTGGGCTCCTTGACTAGTATAGTACACTAGCTCTCGGAAATTTTTTGACGGTGTCAGCGGCACTCCTTGCCTGAAAATGTAGTGCACTTGAGGAGGATTCGGACTTACGACCTTCAGATGACTATATTATAAAAAAAACGAACGGAACATTACACGTCTAGGCATACAACACCTTAATCCTCCAAATTAACTGCAGGATGACCCTAAATAAATGGTCATTGAAATGTCATATGCGGCACAAACGCCATGAAGTGTCTGTTCGTCCTCTACATCCGTTATTAACGCACGTAATACTGCCACTGACAGCCTCGTTGACTTCACGGATGTGCTATCAGACTCGCTCTCATTTGTGGTCGAAATTCTTGCGTGCGACTGACGCTATAGAGAAACAAAAATAAAAAACTTGCGCAAATTACGCGGCCAAGACTACAAGAAGATTTGCGCTTATTTATCAATTCTTCCACGCACTAAATGAAACTCAAATACTGCTGTTTTCTAAATACACGTGCGAGACGCGCACAGCCTTAGACATACCCTTACATAATACGTCAAAGAGAAATGAAATCTGTAGAGTATACCATTGCTAAAAACGATCCGCGCAGCCTGCATCTAAGGCGCGGTACTCTCTACGTGCGTGGGGGAATAACCATTCGGCGATTTCTAAAATCAGCTGAAGTAGACTGCAGAATAAACAGGATCGAACCTAATACAGCGTTATTTTCAGAACTCGCGAAATCCAAAAAGGAATTCTTAGTTTAACGGAAACTCACGCGAACTATCTACATATCTCTGCGAAAAAAAAAAAACACTGACGCTATCTTTTCTCGAGTGTTAAGCTGTCACGTTTTCCTGAAAGCGAACATCAAATTAACTCGAAAATTTATCTGCCTCCACCACGATCAGAAGAGACCAACACGGCCCTCTGCCTAACAAAACGTTCCTAAAACTCAAAGTTGTTCTAAAGTATCCTCAGAGAAATAAAAATCATCAATGCAACTAACCAAACGTACCTCGAAAGAAAATCGCTACTGTCAAACAAAACACCATTTGTCACGAACTTGCGCTGAAGCGTCGATCATCAACTGGCGCAACTTGCGCGTGACCTTCCAAACTATATGACACAGCGCCCGTTAATATGCTGGCTACTAAACAAAACAGAACTACACAGCGGACGTGCCCTGGCAAGTTCCGCCATGTCAACAGGCGGGGATAATGCGTGAACCCGAACACCGGCACCCTAGCCGGTGATCTTTATCCCACCCCGCGCCATAGCAATTACTTGCCTACCTGGTAAGACAGAAAAAAGCAAGTTGAAAGCATCATGAGTATTACCATTCATTACGGGGCTGATTCCTCTGCCTCGGTCATGTTGTTAACAACTAGGTGGCAAAGGGGGATGACATCAAAGATCTACGACACGTACGACTCCGTGGGAGACTGAGCGCGACAGGGGAGTTCTTTTGAATTGGCGTGCTGGCGGCCACATAATTGCCAAAGCAGTCACAGAGCTTCTGCTTTCATAAATCCAACTGGTGAGCTGTGCTTCGTGAGTGTCAAACCAGACGCACGCTGTTTCATTGAGGTAGAAAGCCACATTGGTGAGCGTCACTGTCGTGTCCTACCAATTGTTTGTTGTGACGCGCTCGTAATTCCCTAGCCATTAAACGACGTCGACGCTATCGGTGCCGCAGAAGGACCCAGGGTCGCGGGGTGTGATCAAGATCACCGATTAGGGTGCCAGTGTTACGCTTCACGCCGTATCCCTGCCCGTTGACATGGCGGAACTTGCCAGGTCACGTCCGCTGCGGAGTTCTTTCTATATAATTTTTTGTAACTACATATGCGTGCACTATTGGTATTATACGTTTGTCCGAAGCATGCTTTTGATGTGAAGCTGTCCAGTGAACTATAAATCACTAACCTTTGCTACAACACTGTGTGCTAGGGTGCCTAAATGGAAGCACAACACTTTTTGTAGGCTCTCTGCTGTACACACGTAGGCTGGCAGAATAGATCAGGTTCATCCTGGAAATACTGCCATAGTACACTCTACGAAATTACTCAGTGAAACACTGGAGAAGCAGATTCCCAAACCCTAAACCTTCAGAATAGAGGCAAATGAAGGTTTGCTTATGTAAGCGATTCTGCGCTTCATGAGGTATATTTGTCGCAATGGGAGATTTATGCATCTTTTTTTTATCGCAGCGTAATTCCGTAGAAAACAAGGCCATCAGCCAGGCCAACTGTAAGAGTCATAAAAACGTGTTAGTGTTGTGCTGTGGGTGGGCAAGAGATCGGCCGAATCCAGCAGTCCGTTAGAAACATCCCGGGGGGTGGGGGTCGTAACGAAAGCTTCGCTTTCAATGGTGACAACTAATGCCCGCGGGGTTGCCATATACGTAACCTGTCGTCACCTACGTTGGTACTTGCCCTATCTACAATATGGGTATATTTCTTGGCAATTAACAAGTGCGCTGTCTCTCCAACCTTGCCTTCAGTGTTCCTCGACCTCACCCTGTCACGTCTTTCCTGGTGGACATTGAGGAAATTCAGCAAAAACCAGGCACGCAGTCGCAAGTTGTTCTCGTCCTTGACGTTTCTCAGAGTATGACGGTAAGACCCTTTGCTTCTTGCACCATTTGTTAATACTACCATTTCTGAATATTGCGCCAGTGGACCCATTTGCGTTCGAACCCGTCACGCGACATACGTGGTTAATTCGGCAATCTTGTTTTTTCTATAAGTGCAAAACACGGGCTTTGGTACCACGCATGTACCTCTTGCATTGCTTCGACGGCCATGTAAACCACCGTGTTAGACGCATGGTAATATCTTATGTTTTTTGGGCTATCACAGTAACGTCTACGCTGGTAAATCAACCGTATTGAATGACGCCAGCGATTGATAAAGCAGTGGCCGTGCAGTTTACTGACAAACGCCTGCCGTTTGCTCCCACAACAACAGAAGCGGCGAGCCTTAGTCACTTGATTATACCTAGAACTTCAGGCCCTGCAGGAACATTACAGCACTCGGCACTCATCAGAATGCATTGCGCTCGAGTACCGTCCATTTCGTGTACGCTGAATTACCACCACCGCCAAAAATTATACCTGTGCCGTTGTCTGCCTCTGTTCTCTTGAGGTCGTGGGCACGACTCTGGGAGGCTACAGAATGTTGCATAGCCAATAAGCTACTGTGGCGGATCTTTGTTCTCGTGTTGGCCATAAGTTGCGCATTATACTCTATACGTTACGTCAAATTACGGCAACTGTTGAGTCCGAATGAATTGAGTTCACACTATTGTACAATGCGTTTTTACTACAAAAAAAACACCTGTAATCATTTTTTTTTCATTTTTACATAGGAAAATATGGCAGAAACTACTAATTTTAGGTCTGGTCGTAAACTTGGCCAGCCGTCATTTCTTATTCTGCTAACCACATCAAAATTTGTGCGATTTATTGGTCTCTTTGCGTGTAGATTAGAGCTGCCTACAGAGGTTGCTCTTATGAATTACCCCAAGCTAAGAACTTTCGTTACCCACACGACTTGTTCGTGTTTTCCTGTACGTTTGAGAAATTAGCATCGCTATAGAACTCAAACAAGACGAAAAATACTTGTTGCAGTCTTCCTAGAGCACCGTGTATTTTAGCAAATGTCTGCATTTGATGTCTTCCATATTACAGAATTTCAGGCGACTAGAAACACTGAAAGATGCTCTTCACGGCTTCCTCCTGTGTTTGCTCGATGAGTCGGTGCAGCTCGCTATGGTCAAGTTCAGCACCTTCGCGGAGGTGCAGCACCCCATGGTTATTCTCAATAACCGAACTAGAACAGGCTTCCAGGATGCTGTGGACAAGATGACGCCGGACAGCTCTACCTGCATTGGATGTGGCCTTCGGAAAGCTCACGAAGTACGCATTCATTCAATACAAACATTTCTATACAAATCTACATTGTTTGCACCTAACTATAACTACTAATATCGTTTTCTTGGCTCTGTTAATGAATAGGAGCGCCTAATTTCTCAACGAAGCGCACGTTGTAGCTACGTGACGCAATAGGCCCGATAGCGCAACTCTCATTTCGTTATTTGGCTTTCCCTAATAATATGCTAAATGCATTTTCCACGTACCGACCTGCACCTGCCTGAATTCAGTCACATTAGATTAGTTGACTAGTGTCCACACGCACTATTATTCCGTCCCAATGCCCATCAGTGGATTTTCTTGCTCAGTTGGTAGATCATCTGCCACGTCAGACATTCCCAGCTTAAAGTCTTAGACCATGTTGTGCTCATGTTGTAATTCTGAAGCCTTGTGTTGCAATATACGCAGAAGGAATATTTTTTGGCAGGATTAGAGAGGATGCTAACTTGACATTACGCTAATTTTACGCGTCGGAGAGAGCAACACGTGCTGTCAAACATTATTCCTTCCTCGGCGGGTTTTTTCGCTTTCCCTAATATTATGCCAAATGCGTTTTCCACGTACCAACCTGCGCCTGTCTGAATTCAGTCACATATGATTAGTTAACTAGTGTCCCTATGTACTAGTATTCCGTCCCGATGACAGCAACACCTGCTGTGAGACATTAATCCTTCCTTGGCCCTCAGTTTTTCGATTTAGTCATTGTGCTACGAGCGCCCAACATCGTGGCCAGCTCGCTTGGTAGAGCGAATGTCTGGGTGAAGAGGTTCGATTGCCGTAGTATCGTGCCTTTTTGCAGCGCAGCGATTATTTATTTGCTTATTTATTTACAATATTGCCAGTCTAATTGCAAAATTATAGCAGGCGCTCATATGCTTGAATTATGTTTTACTTATACAATATGTTTAGAAATATCTATATACGTGCGGCTTTCACAACAACATTAAATGTACTTCATAACAATATGTCTGCCTAAAAACTGTAAATGAAATACAAAGTAGCATCTCAACTACACTGCCTACGTTTTACTATTAAATGTAACCATGTTACAAATAAAAAAAGAAACCACACAAAAGAAACACAATAACTTCAGCTATATATAAGTTAAAATTTGTAGGAATATGCATAAAAACATTTTAATCATTATTACAAATTTTAAGTAATGAACAAATCAGCCTTCGATACCGTGGTGTTGATGCAACTAGATTTTTAAACTAGGGAGTTACACGAGAGAGTAAGAAAATTTAGCTTATTCTTGTTGCAAAAAAATCATTGACTGTTCTTGGATGTCTATGAAGAGGTACGCAGGATGAAGAAGAAACAAATACATATGGAGGCGTCAATTTTTAACCTGTTGTGTACTATTTGGTGCAGAAATGGTAGGCAAGCATGGTTTGCTCGAAGCCCCAATGTAGCGAGTTACTATTAGGAGTTGGCTTAGTCAAGGGTCCTCATTATGACTAGGATTTTTCTTAAACACACATACCGTAGGTTGAAGATTTGTATCTGTCGACACCTGCAATTGACGAAGGCAATAACCAGATGCGCTAAAATTGGAAAGGAGTAGTGATCTCTTTGTGTTGATAGGTAGTCTGAGGTAAGTGCGTAGTTGAAAGTAGTGCTTTTCGGAGAATTAACCATTTTTCTGAGACCGCGTCTTCTTGACTTTCGAAGAAATAAAAAAATTCTAAACAGAATATTCAGTATAGCGCGGTATATTTTGTAATAAAGATTGCTTAGATGCAATGTACACCAAGGACGTAATAAGTGGACACAAAGCTTGATGCTGTAGTCATGTATGGTTTGATGAAACGTCCCATATACACAGTGTTTTAAAGTAGGAGGGCAGCCCAGCTAAAAGCAGTTTGCTCGAACCGGCTGAACACGCGCATTCTGATGTCGCGTGCAGTACCGCAGCGGCTGTGTTACGTTCACTGCATTGGTGGTGTCAAAAATAGGCAAAAGGACCACTAGGCGGCGACATATTGCGGTGGCCAGGAGATTGCTAGAGTCATCATAAAGGTCACCCCAACCCGAAGTCTCCGAAGCTACAGCTCCTCTGGGTGAGTGAGCCCCCAAGGGACATAGGAACGGTGTAGGGCCTCGTGTGGTACATCGTAGATTTTCGTTTAGGTGTTGCAGTGGTCTGCAGGAGTCTCGTTTAGTACGCTACTCTGTGACATGGCAGGCGCGTAAGAGTTTGAATACGCCTCCAAATGGCCAGGTACAGTCACAGACTACACGTTGCGTACTAATTGACGTAGGGATATTACTAGCTAGACGTTGAAATTTGTCATATAGCATATCAAGCGAGCTGCACGCGATGGACGCCATAGATTGTTAGCGTGCAGTCTGAGCAAATCAACATTTATACGGTGAAGCAGCACGACCTCTATAAAACACCATATCCTTGAAGCTGCCTCGTATATCGGCAATGCCAATGCGTTCAGGGTTGGCTACATGTGTGCGTGCCTTACTTGTTTTCAGTAGCCAATGGCACACCAGAAGAGTGTCACTATGGTACAGTTGACTTGTGCATCGACATATTACGAAAATCCGTTATGGTCTTGCACGTCATAGACGTGAATCAGGCTGGTGACCAGTGCTGTTGTCTGGCGAGAGACCGAGGAGATGAGCAAGTGCCCGGTGCATGTTATTTTACCTTTACAAAGCTGGGGTAATTGTCATCGCGGCGAAGAAATTAGTCTGATCACGAACGCCGTGAACCATAAAAATTGAGGGATAAAGTGGAATGAATGCCTTTTAGTGGTATTCCGTATCGCGCTGTACTTGTTAACTTACAATCTGAAAGTAAACGCAGAATTTAATCTGTCATCATCCGTTACTCAATGATATTAATAAGATACCAACAAGTTTAGGAATGGTTATAAACAGGGAGAAGAGATTAGTAAATAAGGCATTAGTAAACAGGGATAAGGGATAAGTAAAAGTGTACAATCATTGCATTCTACCAGCGCTAGCATATGGGGCAGAAACTTGGAGGTTAACAAAGAAGCTCTAGAACAAGTTAGGGACAGCACAAAGAGCGATGGAGCGAGAAATGTTAGGTCTAACGTTAAGAGACAGGAAGAGAGCGGTGTGGATCAGATAACAAACGGGGATAGTCGATATTCTAGTTGACATTAAGCGGGAAAAATGGAGCTGGGCAGGCCATGTAATGCGTAGGATGGATAACCGGTGGACCATTAGAGCTTAAGAATGGATATCAAGAGCAGGGAAGTGCAGTCGAAGACGGCAGAAAACAAACTGGGGTGATGAAGTCAGGAAATTTTCAGGCGCAAGTTGGAATCAGCTAGCGCAAGACAGAGGTAATTGGAGATCACAGGGAGAGGCCTTCGTCCTGCACTAGACATAAATATAGGATGATGATGATCACTGTTAATCCCTGTTTACACACACCTCATAAACAAACAAATATATTTTCCCAGCGTCACTTACATACAAGCTACGCATTGCCATCGTTCGCGGATAGTATAAAGGCCGTGAAGCAAGAGAATATAAAACAACGCGAATGAAAGCGTGAACATTGTAATAAATAGAACTACCAAAATTACAAATTTTAAATGTGGTTACCCGCCATGCACACTCAGTAGAGTTAGGCGCAGTGCCAACTTATAATATTGCGTGCATCGTTTGAGTTTAAGTTTAGTGACCATAAACGTGTAGGGTTGCCGATGAAGTAGCATTATCAGAAAGATATGGCGTTAAGCGAAAAGTCTTCAATCAGCGCACGTCTTATAACATCCATAGAAAAAAAAATAGAAGCACAAATAATTGAGAAACATCGAAAGTAGATATTTCGCTTTGTGTCAGTACATTTTTTACATCACATGATTAGAAAAGAAGGAATGAATTGGCGGAATAATTTTAGATTCAGATTCAAGTTTATTGCTTGAATAGTACTACATATACGCAGTAGAGGTTGCACAGAAAGAGGTCCCACAGTTAGAAGCTGCAACGGAACCTCTTTTTCTTAGTTCCGTAATAATACATAAATAAGAGGGCGTCAATTGCGGTTACGAACAAAGAATGGATTCCACAATTTCTACAGTGTTAAAGCAATAAACCTATGGCATCACATCACAACATAAGAAATGTGCATAATAAGCAACATAAAAAGTACACCAAAGAAGAGATGCAGTTTACAAGGTAGTAATATGAGCTCTCAGTGAACTTTGGCATGACGATAATATAGGTGACGATTTCGCGTGAGCGGGTAAGTTATGCCACATTTTCACACTAGCAAAACCAACAGTTAGCTTGCCATAGTTGCTGCGATATTCTGGAATTTCATGGTTACTTTGTAAAGAAAATCTGGTAGTGTTAGGATTAGCAAGACTATTCTTGCCAATGACATAATGTAATTGGGGGTTTTTAAGTGGACGGTAAATAACGAGGCTTTGGTCGTACTAGATAATTTTTTTTATTGTGAGGAGATTTAACTGAGTGAAGATTGGGGTAACATGAGCTTCATAAGGAGCCGAAGCGATGATACGGACAGCATTATTTTGGATGTGCTGATATGATATGATATGAGATATGAGAGCGATATGTGAGACCCAAGAACTGATACAGTAATTTACATGGCTATAAATATAGGCATAATACAATGTCAGGAGAGTGTGCTTTTGAAAGTAGTGTGTGACCTATAACATCCCCCTGATACCATAAGCGGCTTTCTTTTGTATGAAGCTGACATGCAAATTAAACTTTAGAAAGGAGTATAATTGAACACCTAAAAATGAGCACTCATTAGATGGTAATATTAGGTGAGAAGCTGTGTAAAGTCGTGGAAGGTTAGGTACAGGTTTATTGTCTGAACTAAAAAACCATAAACTTTGTTTTCTGAGGGTTATTTGCAATGTATTTTTTTTGCACCAACTACTGATATTATTTAGTTCATCATTTAAACGGCTTTTTTTTCTCCTTGCTCAGAGGAACGCGCGGTTGTCGACAGGAGCGGACGCGCTTCACATCGACTCCTGCTATTATGCCAATCAATGCAGCGTTAATTTATAGTTACCGCAATATAATTGGTACCGAAGTGTGCGCGAAGGTGCGGGGCATCGGCCGGTACCAGTTTTGACCAAGCGGTACGTGACTTTCTCGATTTAAGAGGAGTCTTCTCTGGTGCTGTGCGGACTTTTCGCTAAGCCTAACGTAGGCCTACCACGAGTACGCCCACCGGTCGTGACGGGCCCGACCGCTAGGCCTAACCTGGCGACAAGTGTGATCAAGATGGCGTCCGAAATGGAAGTGTTCACGTCGATGGGAGACAACATGGCGTCAACGCTGAGCATCGGCAGTTTCGGCGGGCGCACGTGCATCGAAGTTCACGGAGAGGACATCACACCGGAAGACGCCGAAGGCTGGTCGGCCTCCAGCAAGCGCATCAAGCAGATCACGGCCGGCAAGGAAAACGGTGAGTCCGCCGCCATTACTCGCCAGTCTAGACCCAAGACCAGGGCCAGCTTTGCTATGAGAGTTCCAGCTTCGGTAACGAAAGCGGCGAGGATGCCAATAGATATGCCGAAAGAAAACACCAAGGTAGTCATGAGACCACGTGGCGGTCTCAACGGGGCGAAAACGGAGGCTTCAGTTATCATGTCGGTCATCAGGACGGCGGCTCGAGTAACGAAGGAAGAAGCCAAAGCAGACACCATCTGCACAAACGCGCGGCAAAACATCATCGTGGTCAGCACCCCGGACGAGAGGCGCGTCACGCTGTACGCTAAGGTCAAAGCCCTTAACGTAGGAAGTAACACATACGAAATCAACGCCTACCGAACGGCGCCGGATGGCACAGTCAAGGGAGTCATCCGAGGCATAGCCGTAGACGATACCCCGGAGGAAATAGCCGAAAACTTCGTGAACCCCTACAACCCCCTAGCGGTGGAGGCGCACAGAATCGTCAATACAACCACGGTGATGGTACTTTTCGCAGGACAGAAAGTTCCGAACTACGTCAAGTATGGCTTGATATTGGTCAAGTGCTGGCTTTAACGGAAGCACTTTGACGTGTGCAAGCAATGCGGCAGGGGCGGCCATAGAAGAGACGTATGCCTGAATACCAACGCCAACGTGTGCTTCTGCTACGGAATCGCGAACGCCAGAGAGGGTCACGAACGCCAATGCAAGCCCAAGTGCAAGCTATGCGGGGGACAGCACCCAACGGGCGAGAGGGAATGCAAAAACAAGTACAAGGTGCCGTACGTGGTCAAGAAGCGGCAATGGGAACGCAAGATGGAAGCCATGCAGCAACAACCGGACCCGGAAACCGGACCCGGAAAGGTAATCAACGCAAAACCGGACAGAGCCGTCTTTTTTCCGAACTAGAACGACGGGGGATGACCAAGGACTAGCGGAGGGGCGTATTATCCCCCGTTGCAGCATGTCGTCGACGTTTTCTTCAATGACTATCCGCTCGGCGAGAGAGACACGATATGGTCGACGGCGAACAATGGACCCGCCATCTGTTTCTATCCGATGCGTGATGACGGAAGTCTGTCCCAGTGAAGTGGCATGTGCGTCAAACGAAGTTTCGTACTTTTTCACCAAAGCAAGCAACTGCTGTGACTGTGAAGAGGTCAGGACGGAACTGATGGCAGCTTCAAGGGCAGAGAGAGGCGCGGAACGTCCAACAGAAGCCACTTCAACAGAAACAACAGAGAGATGCTCGAATTTAGTGACACAAGCCAACGTAGTGCCCTTAGGGATCAGAAGTTTTTCGAATGTCGGGTTGGTAACGCAGACGAATGCGGAGCCATTCTCAAGCCGGACTAGCCCTGATGCAAAGAATGTCCCTCTGCTGAGACAGTGCGCAGATGGTTGTACGAACACGTCACCATGGTCAATGACATCCGACGCGATTGCAACAATTCGCTGATGGCAAGGAAGTAGCTCGGTGTCTTCTGCAGCAAGCAAACGAAGTGGTGCGTCATCTGTATATAGCGAATAGGCGGTGTCGGTCATGTGGAGAACATGTTTCCGACAGCAGATAGAAGCGGACGCCGTAGAAAGAAAATCCCATCCTAATATCAGCTGCTGGGTACACGAACTGGGCACTGCGAATTGTACATAATGCAGAATTCCATCAATGGAGACACGAACAGTGCACATGGCGGCAGGTCTAATCGCGTTCCCTGGAGCAGCGAACTCAAATCACGGTGAATAATTGACAAACTAGCGCCAGTGTCTATTAAAGCTTCCACGTGTACTCCTTCTACGAAAACAGATAGCATGTTATGCGGACGCGCTGGAGGAATTTCTGTCCTGTCGAGCAATGCAGCTTTTCCTCCAAAAGCTGCATAATTTAGTTTTCCGGTCGACGGTCGGCGAATGGAGAGGCTGGTCGAAGTGGCGAGGTGGAGCGACGAAGGGGTGACGGCGAGCGGCGTCTGGCAGGACGGAAGCTAGAAGGCGTCGCGGAGGTTGGAGGTGGTGACGGCGAGCGGTCGGAACGCGGCGCATAAGGACGGCGTTGAAAAGAGGCCCCAGCACAAAAGTCGCCCCGTTCGTAGGTGTCAAATCCGCGCCGTTCGTCTTGCTGCCGCTTGTGACAGAAACGTGTGATGTGGCCACGATATCCACAGTAGTAACAAATAGGTCGGGTTGGACGCCATGGCGGAAAGTAAGCTTGGTTTGGTGTGCTGGTAGACATCGAAGCCAAGTGCGTCTGCGTTGGTTTCGGAGGCATCGATGGCACGAAGGCTGGGGCAGCTGCGGCTACCTGCGCGTACCTTGGTGGGGGCCTAGGGAATAGAGGGTCCGTATACGCAGTACCCGCCATAGACGCCAACTCCTCCTTGACAACGTCACGCAATGTGGTACTGGGGGTGTAGGCAGGAATGGGACCTGCCGAGAAGCCAAGAGACTGCAGCTCTTCTCGTATGATTGCGCGGACCATTGCGCGCAACGAGGAATCGGTGATAGGGTTGTTGTCAGGGGTGTCCGGGGGCGGCAAACGGGCAGATTCGAGTTCGTCGAGGCGCTGGCACGTAGCTACAATATCAGCGACGGTAGCCGGGTCCTTGATTGCCAACGCATTGAAGGCAAGAGGACCAATGCCTTTTAGTATGTGGCGTACTCTGTATGATTCGGCCATGGAAGAGTTGACGCGTCGACACAGAGCGAGGACATCCGCTATATACGAGGTATATGACTCGCCGAGTTGTTGCGTGCGAGTGTCGAGTGTGTTCTTCGCGATGGCGGAACGAACAGCCGGAGTACCAAAAACCTGTCGGAGCTGCTGTTTGAAAATATTCCAGTCGGTGAGGTCGATCTCGTGGTTGAAAAACCAAGTCTTCGCTACGCCCGTGAGGTAGAAGGAGACGTGGCGTAGCTTCATCACCTCGTTCCAGTGGTTAGCAGAACTCATCCGGTCGTAGTTGTCAAGCCAATCCTCCACATCTTCACCACGGAAGCCAGCGAACAGATGGGGGTCGCGCTGGGGCCCACTGACGATCCAAGATGGAGAGGCTGCGGCAGGCGAAGCCAATATTGTAGACGTAGAAGTGCCCGATGGCTCGTCCTGCGGCATGTTGGCGGACAGCTGGCACAAACGCCGACCTGAGCGAAGCTCCAGGAGGTAGAGCGGGCGAGCAGAGGACGGGGGACCGAGGATCAACCTCCACCACTTGCGACGTAGCGTTTACACGACCTTTAATACGCCCCGAAGACGCGGCGGACCGATCACACTCGAGGCACAGATCAGTCTCCAGATCAGTCCCCACAAGCGATGAAGACGACGAAGCCGATGAGATGATGAACATGTGCAGCCAACGAAGAAGTCACTAAGAAATGCCCACAATATTCTGTGTTTGTGTGTGCACTCGAGTGGGCGATTGCGTTCCTTGGTGAGTGGTCCTGGGCCCAAAGCTCATTACATTTTCATCACCAATCTAACGTCACTACATAATCAGTTTCATCACAACATCCTTTGGGACTGTGGCGTAAATCCGAGAGAAGCCAGTGAGAAGACGACGATCCCGCCGCAGCTAGAGGCTGCAACGAGGATCTACGATCAAGAGACACAACTCAAGGCCATCCAGCAGGTCTCGGCAGCTCCAGAAAGGCAGTGACCGAGCGAAACCGAGGAGGAGGGGGGCGGCACCACCAGGAAGGGGGCGGCGGCCCTCTCGGACCCGCGGAAGTAGCGAGGGAGCAAGACCTCGAGGAGCATAACACACGAGACTGACGTAAGGGCCGCGTCGCGATGAAAGCTCGTCCTACCTGCGTGGAGGGAGCCTAATCGACTCTGCAGGCATTCTCAATAAAGTTATTGCCTCTCTCTCTCTCATTTAAACGCTCAGTTGGCGTACAGATGTCTTATGGGAAGCGTAAACAATAGTGTCGTCCGCGTACAAAAGACATTCTGTAGAAGTTACACAGTTTGCGAAATCAGTGTTTTTTTAATTTTTGTGTCACACAGTACTCCTGAAATACAAACGTTTTGCTGTCTGTCGTGTAAATAACTTCGCAGTAGCTCTAAAGATGGACCTGTTATGCCATATGCGCTGAGTTTAATAAAGAGAATGGTGTGATTAAAGAAATTGAATGCTTTCGAGTAATCGATAAAGACACTTCCGACGAATATGCCCCCATCAATTCCCGCTTTGATCTTGTCGGTGAGGGTGAATAAAGCTAGGTAAGTAGAATATCCCACAGGAAATATAAACTGTCTTGGTATTAATAGTCGGAACTTGTACAAGTAGTTAGATAGGCGCTGTTCTATTAGTTTTTTCTACTGCTTTACTGAAACATGGCTAGATATAGGCCTGTATTTTGCTAGGAAGGTGGTGTGTCCTTTTTTTGGGGCACATGAATTAATTTTTTTATCCTTTCAAGTAACTTGGGAAAACGGCAGCTCTAAAGATTAAATTTACAACGTGACTGAAAGCCTCACATTTGTTGTGAACACTTTACAAGTTTACAATATGAGCATCACCATTTTATAGAGGCATGACATGCTTTGCTTCAATGATTCAATAAAATGTTTTTCGGCCAGCAAGGATTTACAACGAGTATTGGAAGAAGATGCAGTTAGTTACACTTATTTATTTATTTCTTTACTGGTACCGCAAATACCCGTTTCGGGGTTTTACATGAGGGGTGGGCATACCTAGTAGGTTATATTTTCGATGAATGCCTTGAACGATGAATGACTGGAGTGGTGCACCACTTCGGCAGGTAGATGATTCGAGTCTTTCGCTGTCTGAACGAAGAAAGAGTTAAGATGACTGGCGGTGCAAGCTGGAAGGGGATAAACAGCCTTTAAATTGCTATGACGAGATGAAGTTCGATGCGCAGGTATATATGTTGATTTGGTGAAAGAGCGAGTGATAAAGCTTGTACAAGAGACAGAGCCTTGCTCTTTTGCGGCGGTGCTCGAGGGTTGGAAGGTTCGGAGATGACTTAAGTTTAGTGACGCTAGTGTGGTAACAGTCGTCGGAGTGAATAAACCTTGCTGCGCGATTCTGTAGGGATTCTAGTGCTGTTGCGAGGTTAGATTGGTATGGGTCCCACACTGAAAATGCGTATTCCAGTTTGGGTTGGACAGATGTTAAATATCCTAGTAGTTTTACTGAAGAGGGAATAAGACGAAGATTACGGCGCAGGTAAAATAGAACACAATTGACATCATTGCTAATGTTGCAAATGTGTGAAGACCAACCGAGTTTACTGGACAGGTTAACACCTAACTATTTATAAAAAGTGACGCCAGATATTTCAGAGCCAACGATAACGTATTTAGCTGAAATAAATGATTGGTGGCGGTGGAAAGTAAGTTGCGACTTTTTCTTGAGGTTGAGACACATTAGCCAATTATTACATCAGGTTTCAATGATGTTAAGGTCGAACTGGAGAGAACGAGAATCGGCGTCGTTAGTAACAGGACAATAAATTACCCAATCATCAGCGAACAAACAAATTTTTGAAGAGCAACCTCTCGTTAAGTCGTTAATGTATATTAAGAAGAATAGAGGTCCTAGGACAGTGCCTTGCGGCACGCCGGAGATAGCGGGTGGTAGATTAGACGAGCATTGGTTAGCGAATACGAACTGTTGACGGGTATTCAGAAAGTTGCGGCACGAAGGCTAAAATTCTGAATCACCTTAAGCAGATTCGTTAAAGCATAGTCGATTGTACAAACCTACTGAGCGAGTTGGTTTGTACAACAAAGAATCGACGCCATATCCAAGGAGAGTATTTGTTGTACTTGTTAGCGCCTTGGCGTGTATAAATTATGGTGTTAATATTGCAAGTATCTCAGCAGAAATAGAAGCCCCGCTACGATCTCCGTCACCGTGATGTCCATTTTCTACCCGGCACCCTCGTGTGGCTTTGGTCTCCATCTCGTAAAGTTGGCCTTTGCGAGAAACTACTCTCCTGTTACACCGGCCCCCAATCTCTTGCTTCGCTAAGTGACCGATGTAACCTGTGAAATTATTTTTGCTCAAATCCTAGCACTCTGCACACGCCTTTTATATTTAACACACCGGCGTGGCGCTTTTGCCGCCGGGGTTGTCTGCCGGTACCATCTACAGATGCTGAAGAGACGAGTCTCCACGAGCAAGACGTTGAAGTGTCTGGGATGACGGCGCGAGCGAGTGTCTATCTTGCGGTCATGCTGTAGTGTAAACACCGTGTAAATATCCTCTTTTGTCTTTGTCTTTCCATACGTCATAGTTATTTTATAACTCCGGTGATAAATAAATTCTAATTTTGTTTGATAGCGTGCGAAGTAGAGCATTGAGAGCAGGGAAAAGGATGGTCATGGAAGAGCGAGGTGAGTGATATATGCAACCGAATACGTTTTTTCTTGTCCTGCAGCTGAAATAGGGACTATAAATTTTGATAAACGGCCTCGCAATCAGGCACGTCAAGAACCAGGTCTGTTCTGCGATTGTAGCTGAACTGTTTGAAATAGAGAGCTTTACTTGCCCCATGAACATCTTACCGTTAGCGGATAACAGGGTTACCAGTTCCGTGGATGGTAGGGTGGATGGATCAATGCTATGAGTGTCCCCTTTGAAACGGGGTGGTGGGTTGCGCCACCATGCTCTTGTTGTTATCTTGCGTAATGTCCTACCTATATTTTTTTTAGAAAAGAAAGTAGTTAGTTGCAAAGTTGGTGGCGACATCTAGTGTTTTGTCCAACTACAGTGTATTTCTTTTTGTGTCGCGTCAGTGCTAGCTTCGCCATAGACTTATAAAAGTACTGCACGACAACGGTTACTTCGCTGCCAAGCAGTGAAGTAGTTTATTTAAGTTATTGCTTTATTACATTTTCGTGGTATCAGTTAGATGTCACTATAGGAGTGCCGTAGCTCCCTGATATTAGGTACAGGGCCTAAATGTGATGATCACATCACACTGGAAGCATGAAGTAGGTAATAGACCACTGATTACTGTCTGATGACAAAAGGAACGTATGATAAATTGAGAGAAGTGGCGATGGACAAGGAAGGGTATAGCAGCATAGGTAGGGACCGCATCATTTTGAAAATGAAATAAGCAGGTGGCAAAGAGAGCGAGGAGTGGTGAATGACCAGTGAAAGTTTGAACGATAAACAAAGCACAACTATAATCAAATATAATCACAGCATTGGAGAACGAACTTGGCACAATGCCAAGCAAATAGTGGGGATATAGTGAACTGCTTAGCGTAACCGCGATAAAAAGAAGTGAAGCGACACGTTTGTCGGAAAGGAAAAAAGAAAACTGAAGATAGGAGACGCGATAGCTGAATGACAGAAAGCATCACGAGAGCATACGTCGACAAAAAAAAGAGTGCAGTCGCCCCAGGCTGACGTAAACAGAAAGCGACTCAGATACCGGAGGGGGGGGGGGGGGGAGGGCTCAGAGGGAAGGGATTCCTACTGCAAATACTGGTCTAAGCAAATAACTAAGGTAAAAGTGACCTGAATATTGTAAATACGCGAAAAAAGGGTGGCTGCACCTGGAATATTTTTAACTCACATTATTTAACTGCTTAGGTGGGAAGACTGGAACAATAGATCCACATACGAATATCCTAAACAAAGTTTGTGACAAACTGGAAGGCAATGCTAATAAATAGCAAACAGATAGCGACAAAGTAGAAAAAGCTTTAATTATAAAGATAAGGGGGAGAGATATTCACTCATGTAGACGGTAGAACATTACATCGATAAAATTAAAAATGCAAGCATCTGTAGAGGTAAGGTTTATTTGAATGGAACTCCAGAATGGCTTCATATTGGTAGGTGTCTGTTTTGAAAGCAATTTTTTTCTTGTTCAATGCATTGAAACTTCCAGGGAATAAAGAAAATTGTTATACGAGTATGTGCCTTTTTTGGTTTACTGGAGCGTATGACGAAGCTGACCGCAACATTTTGTGAGATATTCTGAAAGGAGAATGCTTAGGCAACGAATGTATACATCTTTTGAAGGAGATCGACCCAGAAAATACCATTTGCTTTGAAAAGGAAGATATGAGTAATGTCGTTAAATTGGACATTTCCAAAGCGCTAAGGTGAGGGTGCCCTTTATGCCCGCTGTTTATGATGTACATGGTGAGGATGCAAAGGGCGCGAATAGGAATCAACACCGGGTTGATTAAACAAAAACTGGGGCCGATACTAGAGCAGCAGCTGCCAGGATTTTTTCATGCGGACGACATTGTGTTGCATGCTGACAGGCAAAGTGATATGCAATGTCTGGCTAATACCTTTGGGCAGGAAGATGAGAGTTGAGGATTTGAGCATACAATAAAAACAGTGAACACTCAGTGTCAATACAGGGCCAGGAAATGTCTCAGGCAGAAGAATAAAAATGCCTCGGTGTATGAATAAACAATGGCAATATATATATGTGTGTGTGTGTGCGTGCGTGTGAAAACAGGGGCAAAACTCATATAAAGGGGGCAGAGAAATGTGGCCATAATGAAATGCAGTGCGCTTGGGGTTACAATAGATACAATGTCACCAGTGTATGTGAAAAGGTGTAATGTTTTCAGGACTCTAATTTGGAAATGCGGTTGTATGCTTGAAGTCAGCGGTCGGATCAGAACTCGATGATAACCAAAGGCCAGTGTCACGCCTCTCATCGGGTGCTCACGGGAAGACTACAAATGAAGCCTTAGAGGATGATTTGGGCTGAGAAGTTTTCAAGTGCGGCAAGCTCGGAGTAAAATGTCTACGAACGATTGAGCAATATGGATAAAAGTAAATGGGTAGCTGGAGTGTACAAGTATTTGTACAGGAGAAATAACGAGTCGCACTGGAAAGAAAAGAACTGGGAAGATTATTAGCAAGTAGGCGATTGGTATAGTAAGCAACATGGCAGCAAAGAATATTAAACGCAGTCAGAGAGGCTGAGACAGTCACATTGCTGGTGGCAATGGAAAAGAAAGCGCCTATGACAAACTGTATTAAGAGCTAAAAACAAAATAAAAAGAGAAACGGCAGAACTTGCTTTAAAGCGAGTTCTAATAAAATTGGAATGTGAAGATATTTACACAGCTGTCAGTTTGGGCTAGGCTGGCCAACAGAATAGCGCAACATATGCGCAACAGAATTATGTAAAAGGCGGTTTGAGATTAGGTGGCAGAAAGTAGGGAGAACACAAACAGTGGAGGCTTACAAAAATTAGAATTATAATAATGGCTCAGAAATGTGGGTCTGGGAATTTCGGTCGGTGAAAAAATAGGGCAGGTAACACATTCAGAAAAACAGAGCTCGGTGGTGCAACCAACCGGCCTGTTTCAAGGATACTCAAAGCATTCATCCATCCATCCGGCCATTTCATTTAACCCGCTATTCCACAACCGTTAATAAGCTTACGGACAAACTATAGCTCTCTAATCAGCACCCCCATTACACGAGGTCGGACACAGGTGGTATTCAGCATTGAAGTGAATGACGGAATATTGCGCGCAAGATGATCACGACTGAATGTTATTGGTATCCATGTAGAGCATAGTGGCATGTGTGTGGTGGGATTAGATACGACTGGAAAATTTTTTCTTCATGCCAAATTCCATAGACATTGTGGTTCGATGTCCAGCGGGCCTTCATTTGGCAGACATCGGTCCATCAAAAAATTCATTTTTTTTGTAAAGGCGTTTATTAGGCACCAGCCTTTTTTAGAGACCACTAGTTTGGATGAGAGACCAGGTGTAGCGGAAGGAACCGAGAGCCACACAAGCGCTCCAGCAAGGAAGGTGGGTGCAGAAGTGGTGTCACCGCGTGTGCTCTCTGGCGCCCTTGGTCACTGGATGTAAAGACTCGTGCGAGATCGCGGCACTCCTGAGCCAGTTTTGCCGTGTCAGAAATGGGTGCATATTCTAATGCATCCGGCTGGTACGGTAGAATTGTGTCGATGGTGCGCGACTGCTGCCCGCCGTACAGTAAGAAAAAACGTGAAAAGCCAGTGGTGCTCTGTGTGGCAGAGTTATAGGCGTAAGTTACGAAGGGCAGAATGGCGTCCCAATTAGTGTGGTCGGAGGCGGCGTATATAACAAGCATGCCCCCGAGCGTACGGTTGAAGCGTTGTGTAAGGCCATTGGTTTGGGGGTGGTACCCCGCAGTTGTACGGTGAACAACGTGGTACTCCTTGAGAATGGCTTCAACTACTTCGGGCAGAAAGACACCTCCGCGATCACTGAGCAGTTACTGCGGTGGCCCATGTCGCAGGATGAATCGACGAAGCAAGATAGAGGCAACATCGCGCGCTGTAGCTGCCGGTAGGGCGGCAGTTTCGGCGTATCGCATCAAGTGGTCGACTGCCACAATTGCCCAGCGATTTCCAGCCGACGTCAGGGGAAGGGGTCCATACAAATCGATGACGTCGCGCCCAAACGGCCGGGTAGGGCAAGCTAAAGGTTGCAGACCGGCTGGCGAGAGGCGGGGTGAAGATTTGCGGCGCTAGCAATAGGGACAAGAGCGAACGAACTTGTGAACGTAAATGTACATCCCGCGCCAATAATACCGCTGTTGAAGACGCTGGTAAGTCTTGAAAACGCCAGAGTGCGCACATTGTGGATCAGCGTGGATAGCTGCGCATACTTCGGAACGCAGTCTGTGGGGTACCACTAACAACCACTGGCGTATGTCGGGGCTATAATTGCGTCGGTGAAGCAGGTTGTCGCGAATGGCAAAGTGACGTTCTTGGCGACGCAACGTGTGAGTGCTTGGTTGTGCCGATGAACCAGAAAGCAAGTCTAGAAGGGAGGTAATCCAATGGTCCTTACGCCGCTTAGAAGTGATGGCGTTAAGGTCGAGCGACGAAACAATCTCGGATAGTGAGGAGCAGGCATTGTAAGCAATGGAAAGCGCGAGAGGGCGTCAGCGTCAGAATGCTGGCGTCCGTTGCGGTACAACACGCGGATATCGTAGTCCTGTAGGCGAAGTGCTCATCGATCAAGATGGCCAGAGGGGTCCTTCAAGGACGACAGCCAGCATAGTGCATGGTGGTCCGTGACTACGTCAAATGGACGGTCATATAAATAAGGCCAGAACTGCTTCAGAGCCCAGATGATGGCTAAGCATTCTTTTTTGTCACAGTGTAATTTGTCTCCGCTTTCGTAAGTGTGCGACTTGCATAGGACACGACATATTCAGGAAACCCTTGCTTGCGTTGTGCAAGAACAGCGCCGAGGCCTACGCCGCTGGCATCTGTATGCACCTCAGTAGGAGCTATCGGATCGTGTTGGCGCAAAATTGGCGAAGACGTAAGCAGACGACGGAGCTTTGTGATGGCCTCGTCGCACTGGGACGACCACGAAAGGAGGGGTCCGTTGCGTGTAAGCAGTTTCGTCAGGGGTGAGATGATGGCGGCGAAATTTGCGAATAAAGCGTCTGAAGTAAGAACATAGACCTTTGAAATTGCGTAATTCTTTGACAGACGTTGGCTTAGGGAATTCGGCGAAGTCCCGAAGCTTGGCTGGATCGGGGAGTAACTCATCCTTGGATACGACGTAACTGAGGATTGTCAGCTGCAAATCGGCAGTTTAGGTTTAGTTGTAGGCCTGCGTTCTATAGCACGTCAAGACACACCGTAGGCGTGGCATGTAGCAGTGCGTGACTTGAAGTAGCATGTGTGCCACTTCCAGTCACGCAGAACGGTGCCCATCACGCGCTCAAAAGTTGCGGGCGCATTACAAAGTCCAGGAGGCGTTACGTTAAATTCGTATAAGCCGTCGGGTGTTACAAAAGCTGTCGTTGGCCGATAGGCGTCAGCGATTGGTGCTTGCCAATACCCTGAGCGCAGATCTAAATATGAAAATAATTCTGCGACTTGTAGACTGTCAATGACGTCGTCTATGCGCGGGAGTGGGTAGACGTCCTTGTGTGTGATCTTGTTCAGGCACCGGTAGTGGACACAGCACCGCGCAGAATCATCTTTCTTCGTAACGAGGACCACAGGCGATGCACATGGACTGTTCGAAGGTCGTATCACCTCGCGGTGATGCATGTCGTCGACTTGTTCGTTGGTTACACGACGCTCCCAGCAAGTGCCACCTAACCCATCCCCGCAAGCACCTCCTCAGTCTGTAATGTGCTCTGGTGTGCCTCGCCACAGGGACCCTGGCATCTTCAGCGGCGTGGACGAAACCGATGTGGAGGACTCGCTGACAACGTATGAGAGGGTAAGCGGTCACAACAAATGGGACGACCCCGCAGTGCTCAGCAATGTGATCTTCTATCTCGCGGGTGTAGCCAATCTCTGGTACAGTAACCATGAGACCGATTTTCCAACGTCGTCCTCATTCAAGACTTCTTTAGTGGCGGTGTTTGGTCGCCCTGCGGTGCGCAAGTTGCGAGCGGAATCGCGTTTGCGAGAACGTACACAGCAGCCGGGTGAATCGTTTACCAGCTACATTGAAGATGTTCTGGAATTGTGCAAATGAGTCAACGCGACGATGTCGGAATCCGACAAAATAAGAAATGTCATGAAAGGTTGAAGACGATGCGTTCAACATGATACTTGCGAAAAATCCTCAGTCCGTGACAGACGTCGTCACTCTGTGCCAAAGCTACGAGGAGCAATGAAGGCAGCGCTCCATGACACGTCGCCCTTTATCGCGTGACGACCATATTGCTTGTTTGGCCACCATCTCCGACCAGACGACACTGCTTCCAGAAATGATGCGGCTTCTGGCATGGTTGAGCGAAGGGTACGGGATCGAAGCTCCAGGATTTACGCGGTGCACCCCGCACCTCCACCACTTGTAAAGGCGTTTATTAGGCACCAGCCTTTTGGACCGACCGTTAGTTCAGGGCTCGAGCTCTAAGCCCGACGTCGTCGTCACTCTGTGCCAAAGCTACGAGGAGCAATGAAGGCAGCGCTCCATGACACGTCGCCCTTTATCGCGTGACGACCATATTGCTGGTTTGGCCACCATCTCCGACCAGACGACACTGCTTCCAGAAATGATGCGGCTTCTAGCATGGTTGAGCGAAGGGTACGGGATCGAAGCTCCAGGATTTACGCGGTGCACCCCGCACCTCCACCACTTGTAAAGGCGTTTATTAGGCACCAGCCTTTTGGACCGACCGTTAGTTCAGGGCTCGAGCTCTAAGCCCGAGCGGCGTTTCTCGGGAATAGCGCCGGAGGGATTGACCCACTAGAAAGGGCTGGAGAGCATGACCCACTATGGCGTTCGTATCTTTCGCTACACTTTGTACAAGTTCTGAGATATTGCAAATAGAGTTTTTTTTTGCTTTGGTGCATCTGTTCGGTTGTTTACGATGACGGGCTTTACTTTACTTCCTGGAAAAACAATTGCCTTGGTCTTAAGCCATGGCTTTCATGGTTTGCTTACAAACTGACATTTTTTGGGTCGTGAGTGAAATTGCGCGTATTCGCTCACGCGGTGACGTTTTTTTTTCTTTGTAGTCGACCTTGAAGGAATGGGATGGGCTATGACTAACATCAGCATCCAATATAGGAGAGGGGGCACTGTACTTTTTGGCTGATAGTCTTCAGAATTGTGAGGAAGTTTTCACGGAGTGCATTGAAAGACTTGGATTTCTACTTTATTTTTACCATACTATTGCTCCATTTCAGCTATTGCTTTTTAAGTTCATAATTCTGGACAGTAAATGCCCTGCTTGTTGCCATCAACTCTTGCAGTCTTAAGTACCTCGGCTTATCATTTGAAAAATTCGTTAGGAAATCACACTGTCGCTGGGATGGCTTTGCTTCAATCGTCACATTGCATTCCAAGGATTGTTAGCTGATTTATTATTTTTTATTTAGGCCTCCTGACTTTTGTATGTTGTTCAGTTTATCTTCTTCATGTGCTGTATTATCACGCGCCCTGTTTCCTAATTTGCTGGAGGGGGTGGGCGCAGAGAGTGTCACGCCTGCTGGATGTATTTTCTGTGGCCACATACTGTCATTTACGGTGAAATTCATTGATTTATTTAACTGTGTAATTATTCGCGATACAAACCCAACAGACAGGCCGAAAACCTCAGAGAAATGCAAGAAATCTTTGGGCTGTTTAAGTTGTTTAAGTGTTTAAGTTTAAGCACGTTTGAAGACGTACATTTGCTGCACTGAGGATATTACCACTTTGGTTTCATACCGTTCTTTCATAGAGAACAGACCCAGCCAGTGCCATCTTTTTTAAATGTAGCAAAGATATGAGTCGATTCGTCAGACATAGCAGTTCGATTTCTGTTTCTTTCTTTGCATAGTAACGCACCGCGGCTGTCACTTTTTTACAGAGCGTACCGGCAGTTACACGAATCCGATAATAATTGATCATAACTTTCGGTGTGCCATAGAACACTGTCTAACCCTCGTCACGCTGTCGCTATTGCAGGCGTACTCTGAATCTTGAATGAGTCAGAAAAACTTCGCCCTAACATTGAGGCTCCGAGTATAAGCAACAGCAGAAGTACGTGCGTAAGTTAGCATTCAGTTATCTTGCGGAAAGAGGAACTGTCATACCTAAAGAGTTATCTTCCACGAGTGGCTTCACCTGTGAATGACTCTGGGTTGGCTGTACCTTCCCTTGAGCGTGCGCAAATACGTTTTGAGCCTTCCTTCGTTTGTGACACTGCGCGACCTTTCAGTTAATGAACGCGTTTCAGTTGATACGTGTGTTATAGTTTTCTTCCCTTCTTGAATATGAAGGTTTTTACGGTGGGCTTTCAATTGCATTATTCCCTCCCAAGCTTGTCGAGACGAAGCTTAAAGAAATGAAATGTTAAGAAGAGATGCCGGATACTATTTTGGAATGTGGGCGTATTAAACGCACAATGAGAAAGTTATAAAGGCCGTTCCAAATTTTAAAGCATTAATTTGGACAATCAGGTATATCTTATAAAGGTAGCTATGAGAAAAAAAGATGCATTTTCAAAGCTCCCCGTGCCAGCACATACATCATTTGAGAACTTACCCTCTTCGTTTTGTGTTTCTATATTATATGTGCTTTTATAATATGTCAGGTATTTCTTTTTTAAGTTTAAGATTTCAAGTTTCATTCACAGAAGAATAGGAACATCTAGTTTAAGTCGCCACTCAGCGTAAGAGTCTACCAGTGTCTTACACTTGCACCAGAGCAGAATTATGGTACCTAAAGCGAGGCAGAAACAATTTAAAAAACATTTAAACATTTTTTTTCATGTCTATTGCCAAATGCGCCAGCGCAAGGATTGATACGGTGTTGCTCCGTGGGCGCAATATTAATCAGAGCGTATAAACATTGCAATACTGTTAATATTGCATCCTTAAGATATTGATTGTGTGTTTATTACGTGCAGATTCTGTCCGCTCAGACACCAGGAGGCACTATTGTGCTTTTGACCGACGGCAATGAGAATCGTGAGCCCTTCATTAGCGAAGTCAAGCCGGAACTGCTGGATGCCAAGGTGGAAGTGGTGACTATGGCGATGGGCGACGAGGCGGAAACCAAACTTGAGCAACTGGCTGAAGAAACGAACGCGAAAGCCTACTTTTTCCCCGACATTCTCGAAGACTTGCCGCCAAACTACAACGATTACAGCTATGGCGGCCACAGCCACTTGCAGGAGTTACCTGAATGGATGGTCAGTATCCAGTTATCTACGAGCACGTCGCACAGCGTAAACAAATGCTCCCTGTGGAATAACAACTTTCGCGTTTTAACGTTTGCCAATCTACTGCTTTCCCGCATAGCTTGGGCATCAATATGGCTAGTACTGGTCGCAAAAAAATATTGATATAGTTTGTTGCGTCATCCAAATTACAAAAATTGGGAATTAGAAACAATGTGTATATTTTGTATATTTTACATTGTTTTACTGTCAATTATGTATACTAATGTAGCAAATTATAAATTTCATTCGTCCCTTGAGTTGCTTCATTGAAGTGCCAAATATGAATGGTCAAAAATTGTCTGAGCATATATTACTGCTATGATTCTATTCCTAATACCAGTATCCATGCTATAATTTGATGTATCGCACTATCTAGTGACTACTACGTCTTCAAATAAAATGTTAAAACATTCGAGCACAGAACATGACCACATTTCTAGCGGTAGTGAAGGAGTTCACAGTATTATCGCCTATTACTTCAACAACCCTATCCAGCTCATTATTACCCTTTTCAAGACATGCCGCTCATTTTCTGTAATGCTATTGATAGGAAGAATGTTCACTCCTCTGTAAGGCGACAACAGGGACTGCGCCATTTTTCTCTACATCGCGCTTAAGGTCTATGTAGGGTAAAGAGTCTGCGTCGAAAGAAGCTGAACGCTTCATTCGACGCAGACAAGCGCTGACTTTTTATGCCGAGGACATCTCGTGAATAAATGACACGCGACGCCTGCCATTGGTACATTGGTTTGTCACCATGAACTTCGTCGTATCAATCTTAGTAGTAACGCGATAATCTCCATATATATTGCATAAGCATTTTAGGGCGACTTCCTTCGGAAGTCGCTCCGTCTGTCCGTCCGTGTATAAGGCGTGACATGGTGCGCCCCATACGTACACATTTTAGACCGCAGCTCATCTTTTTTCGGGGGTTTTGACATGCCCAAATCAGTTCTGATTATGAGACACGCCGTAGTGGAGGGCTCCGGAGTAATTTTGACCTCATCGGGTTCTTTAACGTGCACTAAAACGCAAGCACACGGGTGTTTTTGCATTTTCGCCTATATCGAAATGCGGCCGCCGCGGCCAGGATTCGATCCCGCGACCTCGTGCCCAGCAGCGTAACGCCTTAGCTGACTGAGCCACCGCGGCGGGTAGATATGGCTACGATATGGCACCAGGATAGAGCGCGTCGTCTGTATGGAAACAAAGCGCTGCATTAGCGGAGGTCTGTCTGTGGCGGTTGTTGTGAATTGCGCCCACGCGTCACCCACGCACAGCCTCTCACGATCCCCGATTACCAAGGCAGTCGCGTCATACTTCGCTCCATTGGCTATGTGCCGGCACGAAACAGACTGCCCGCGCCAACTGCTCTACTCGCAGCGTTCTCTTCCTAATATATGCCTTGAATTTATATAATCATAATACAAATAACGCCAGTATGAAACTAAATGGGGTCCTATATGGGTATGTTTATGACAATGCTCTATGACTACGTATGAATACTGAAATTTATTATTATAACTGTAGAACACGTACAGTTACAGGCTGCCTAGAAAGTAGACCACAACAGTTCGTGCAACGAGTATCGCTAGCATGTTCCGCAAAAAAAAAATATGAAGGCCTATGTAAGAGAGCATTTGAGAGAGCATATCAGTTGGTTTTACTATGGGACGCGTATACTAGAACACCTACAGTTTCCACAACAGTGAGCGCAAAAAAGAAAGCACACAGTGCAGTTGCCACAACAAGTAATGACACGACGTAGAAAGAATGCAGGTCACTACTGTTGCCACAATTAAATATATTATACAGTTAGTGTAGAAAGAAAGTAGGCAACTACAATTGCCGCAACACGTATACCACACAGTCGGCCATAGCAGACGAAACATGCAGGCAGCTGTTGCTGAAAAAACAGACAGACCACTACAGTTTCCACAAGCAACTATTTCATTTCATTCATTTCATTTATTTCTGCAAGTGCCCAGTAACAGCTCTACGCCTTCGTATTGGTGCACTTTTATCACACAAAGAACAGAAAGCAAAACGGAAAACGTGAAAGAGCGGTACAAAATGCAACAAAAAAGTGATATAAATCAAAGAGAGAAGTCAGGTAAAGGGCAAATACAAGAACTGAAAATATCAAGATTGTAACGCAAGCTACTTGTTTGTGTTACAAGACGTGTTATAATGTTGGAGGTGCAAGCTCAATTTACGTAAAAAGTTGTGTAATTACGCAGGTTTTGGCGAGGCATGCAAAACGTTACAGCTGAGAGTAACCGCGGAGAGGATAAGTTGTTGTGAATTAGTTTCTACAAGAATAAGTAATCGCGATATTTTCGGCTTGTTTCTAGGGGTTTAATATTAGACACGCGCAGTACACGCTCAAAGGCGTCCCTGAAATCGATCGCACCGGATACGAATTTAAGGTCGCTGAACAGATTCAATTTTGCCACATTAGACAAATTAACGCAGATTCATACAAAAGAACTATACTCTAACCTCCAGCCGACAGAAGAAGAATGCAAGCGAACAACGCTGTTGATATTCGTAAACTTTTTTTGTTATTCTTGATATGCGACTTAACTAACCTTCTGCAGGATGCATTAACAATGCTTGAAACATGTTTTTCGAAAGTTAGTCCGGTGTCAACCAATATTACTAAGTCACGCGTACAAGTCGCTCTTTTCAAAGCATTGTTATCAAGTGAGTATTCGTATAACAAAGTGGACACTTTGTGACTAAAGCGAACCCGTGTTTTAGTTGGATTATTACGCAAAAGTTGCACGCACACCCTTTTGTGACAGAAATCGCGTGTTCCTGTAACAATTCGCATCCTGTGCTGATTCTATCTCGTGATAAACTTATCAGCGTACAAAAGGAGACACCGAATGACGCAAACATTCTTCAAGATTATTAACAAAGATATGTGTCACATGTAAGAGGCCGCCTGTGGCGAGAGAAGAAGACGGCGATGTACACGGAGCGTGCCGAAACGCACGAGCGCGCGAGGCACGTGAACCGAGCCGTAATCGAGGGAAAGACGGCACTGTTCGTGGCTCTGGGCCGCGAAGGTCGCATCGTCATCAACGCACTGGCGACGGGAGACTTGAACGTTCGGCCGAGCCCGTGACGCGGTCAGTCCAACGTGCAGCCGTCGACCTCGGAGACGTTCGAGCGAGGCTCCTTGGACCAGCTGCAGCATCACACGGCATGGCTGGGCACTCCAGAGAGGATCCCCCGTCATCGCCAGACCAGCGCGTTTGATTATCCCCGGAACGCCACGTCGGCACATGAGAAAGGAGGTGGACGGAAGCAATGACCGAGAACGTCGTTAGGCCTAGTCCGTCGGGCCTCTCTGCCACGTCAGCATAAGCGACCGGGTTACAGGCGTCCACCAAGGCAACGACATCGTCAAGATTGCCGGGAGCAACGACTCCGAAACAGACGCGATGCGACGTGGACCAAGAGAGCCCCATGAGTCAGCGTCAAGAAACGCGTCCACCAAGGCGACAACATCGTCAAGATTGCCGGGAGCAATGACTCCGAAAGTGACGCGACACGACTTGGACGAAAAGAGCCCCATGAGTCAGCGTCAAGAAACGTGAGGACATTTCACGTAAGCGGAGAGATAACCGTAGGCGAGGGTTGCCTGACTTTTCGTGTGAGAAACGCCCAGAACTAACGTAGGCGAAATTAAGGGCATGTTTAGTGAATATTAAGTTGTATATTTGTTGGTAGCTTTTCCTTCCGTGTGTGTTAGTTTGAGGGAGCTTTATTTAGATTTTTGAGTTTGTGTGGGATTAAAATCTGCTTGCTGTGTTGCCATGCGTCCCCCAACCTCATCTCTTTTAAAGGGATACGGACACGAAATCTGAAAATTTTACGAAAATGCTGAAAATGAATCCACAATGTGTGATTACACCGAAAAGAAGTAGTCACTTAGCTCATTTTTGAGCCGATAGATTTATTTTTGGCGTTTTTATGAACGCGCGCCTCGCCGCCCGTCCCGAGGGAATTGGAAGGCGTGACGTCATGACACCCTCGTTGGATAGCCAGCCGGCCGGCCGCAGTCATTCGAAGCGCGCCGACGCCGCCATCGCGATCATGAATACGAGTTCTGGTGCCTCTACCAGCGATGAATACACGTCTGAAGACGAGGAGCATTCCAACTTGGCAAGAACATTACCGCTTACGGTTACGAGCCTTCCGCGTCAAGTGACGAAGAGCAGGCGGCCGTGGCAATGCCGGTCAGGTTTTCGCCAACCGTAGCACGAAGATTTCGCTCTGCACCAGACACTTGTGCAAGAATTATTTGTCATTTCCTCTGTAAACTTGCTTTTTCAAGAGGGCACGCAGGTGAGGTAGCTGCGGGTACTTCAGCAGTGCGTGGATGACTTAATAGTAGTTTATGCCGATCTGCCCGCTGCCATGTAGGACTGATCTCGTGAGTCGCGCTCACACGCGTCACCCTTGTATTGTTTTGCTATGCTTTGCCAACATTTTTAAAGACATTACTACCTTTGTGCCCAGCCTCGGGCATCTCGCCCCAGCCCTCACGCTGCCCAAGAAGGCTGCAAGTGAACGAAAACTCTACCGACATCTTTTCGCCTCCTCTTTTCTAACGCGCCGCTGATCATTTTTTTCTGCCTTGCGTTTTCGTGAGAAGACCGATGGCACAGCGTCAGGCTTCAGGCATTGCCTTTTGACCGGCGTGCCGAGGCTTTTCAGCACAGCCAGGCTGGTCACATAATCATCGTTGACGAAGTGGTCCGCGCAAATGAAGCCATTTTTAGAGGTCTCCAGGCTGTGCGCGATGGTTGACAGCCAGGTATACAAAGTTTACGCACCTTCTAGTCTCTGGGAAACGTGTGCGACGGCGTGGCGCGACCAACGATGCTGTTATAACAGCAATGTCTGGGCGTTTGCTTCAGCTGCGACGAACGCGTCAATACCGAGCGACGACCGCGGGAAGGCGCACGTAAGACCCACCAGCTGCTTGGAGCACCGACGGGGATGTTTCGGACGGACCACGTGCGAAGATCGCCGAAAGGGGTTCAACAAACGCTGCAAGGGACCAACACCCCCGTAAACACTGCGACGGCTGTGGCCGACCTTGGCCGCGCGCGCGCGCGCGGGTGGGTGTTATGACGTCAAATTTCAGCTTCTGCCGGCGGCCAATTGGAGGCAAGGTGCAACAGAAAATCACAAAAAAGATGTTTCTCGTTCTTTTTTTTTCAAAGCGGCTTGTTGTATTCGTCATTTTCACCAGTTCAACTTTTGTTCCGATGCAAAAAGCCACCCGCCAACTTTTGTGTCCGTATCCCTTTAACACCCGCTCGCCCCCGATATCGGTGACAACAGAAAAAACACAATATTGAAAAATATTGGGCCTACTGGACCCTTGCGGAACACCGGAAGTTGATTCATAACAGGAAATGTACTTAGCACAAACGCGAAGGTAATTTAACCGAGCGGAGAGCTAATCATTAATTAGCGTGCACAGGCTGGGCCTAACGCTGTAACTCAAGAGTTTGTGGTCAAAAGCGTAATGAGAAACAACATCAAATGCATTTGACAGGTAGAAGTATACAGCATCAATAAAAGAAATAATGTTTGCTTCCGCATATCTATCGTGAACAAAACCTGACATATACAGGGTGTTTCAGCGAACACTTTCAATTTTTTAATTGCCTTTTGCGGATAACACAGCTCTAGTCCATTAGCAGATCTACCCGAACAGGCAGACATTTGCACAAAAGAATTTTGCGAAGAAATGTCATCCGATCTAAAGCAAGTGGAGCAGCAAATTGCAAGCTTGAATACCCATGTCACCGCTATTGAAAAAGAAAAATGTAGTGCAACGAAAATTAAAACAAAAAACACTTTGACGCCGTCAAGAGTTCTGTTCAGGAAATTAAGATAAACATATCAAAAGCAAATGAGGAACTCGCTGAAGCTGTGGACCACATAAGTAACAGAATGAGGACCAACAACCTGATAATCAGTTGTGTACCTGAAGAGGGTCATGAAGGATATGTCGGATACGAAGCCATTGTGAAGGAATTTTGTTCGGCTGACTTCAAGGTCAACGTTGGTGACATTAAACGTGCCCATCGTATTGGTCAGCGCTGTCATGGTTTTCACCGCCTTATCATCATTCAATTCCGCAACTTTAAATCAAAAACACAAGTGCTAAAAAATGCCCACAAACTGAAAAACCTTGAGTTCCCTAGAGTGGGGATACCCGAAGACTTTTTCCCCTAAGGTACAGTTGGCTCACAGGAAGTTGCACGAATTTGCTAAGAGTAATCAGGAACAAAACGAAACTTTTTCTATTCATTTTACCACTCGGCATTTCAAAGGCTCTGCTTATCGGTATGACTCAGTATCTAATAATGTTGTCCAGGTTACTGCAAGGAACCAACCTTTCAGTAGTCGACGAAAACAAACTGAAAGGGGTAAGGTTACGTCTAGACACGCAGTCTCGTTGCTCTTGGCAAATTTAGGCAGTCTTTATTACAAAATTAACGCACTAAAAACGCTAATTCTTTCACCACAGACGTAGTAATCGGTAAAGAAAATCGTCCTTCCAGCGACATCAAAAACCGCGAACTCGCACTTGATCCATCTTTTTAATCTTTCCTAAGGACAGGGAAGGCTTTCGAAGAGGCGGAGTAAGTATAGTAATTAAAAAGGAATATCAACTGTCTGTAGTGATAGTCGACTCTCCCCTCAAAATAGTATTCGCCTCTGCAAGCATTGGGCATGCGCAATGTGCCATTGGTGCATGCTATTGTCCACCAGGTGGCCGTGTGGAATTTGTTCATTTTTTCAATTACGCTGTACGACAAATCATATGCCAGTTTCCAAAATGCATACTGATATTAGGGGGTGACTTTAATTATCCTGGTATTGAGTGGTCGACGTCATCATTGAAAGCAAATAGCAACAAATCAGAATGTCTTCATTTTCTACAAACCTTGCACTTTCATCAGTTAACTCAAGTCGTGCGCGGACCAACACGGGGTGACCACGTACTAGACATTCTTTCAGCAAATCAGCCAGCCCTTGCTGCGACCCATGTACTAGAACTAATAAGGGATCATAGGGTGGTGCAATATTCCTTTGCATTGAAACCTGCCGATCAAAATAAAGTGAAAGAATGTCTTCTTAAATACGCACGCGCCGACACCGGAAGAATGATTGCTATGTTAACCTCATTTACAGCCCACTTTGCAAACACTGTTTAAAACATAACGGTTAATGATAACTGGTGCTTATTCCGCGATAAACTCAGAGAAGTTAATACTGTTTGTGTACAAAAAATAATCATCAGCTCAAGGCAGAACAATCCATGGTTTAACCGCGAAGTGAAGAAATGCATTACTAAAAAACGAGCATTCAGAAAAGCTGCCCGAACAAATGCTCCAGAAGACTGGCAAAATTACAGAAACAATAGCGCGCCATACAAAAACTGCAATTCTCCAAGCTAAAGACAAGTTTTTATTGCACCCTTCTCAATAAGATAAAAACTGACCGGATAAAGTTTTCGCAAAAATAGCTCGCCCAAAAGCGAATCACACTGCTCCCTAAGTAATTTCCGAAAATTGAGCTTTTCTTAACTCAAGAGATAGCGTGGAGCAATTTAGCAAATGCTTCTCTGCAGTTTTCACTAAAGAACTGCCGCTTGATAACACTCACACACTTCAGCAACCATATACTCGATTCGCTTTTTCATTCATCATGCTTTTGGAACATGATGTCACTCATGCAGTTGACAGGCTGCTTCATAAAACCGGCCCAGGTCCTGACGGTATAAGTGCTAAACTACCAAAATTAACCTCGCACTACTCTTCTGTTTTGTTATCGCTAATATTTCAGCAATCCCTAGATACGGGATGCCTGCCGGGAGATTGGAAATGAGCATTATTGATTGTGGTATTTGAATCTTGTGACACAGCAGACCCTAATAATTACAGACCTATATCACTTGCATATATTTGTTGCAAATTACTGTAACACAACCTGCAGCCTCACATTATAGCCTATCTTAACGAAAATAGCCTGCTCCTCAATAAGCAGCCTGGCTTTCGTCAAATTCACTCAAGTCAGACGCAATTATATGAACTTATATGCACAAATTGGTTGGCACAGACGTCATTTTTATTGACTTTTCCGAGCTCTCGACTGGCCGCAACATAATCGTCTGAAACTGAAAGTTAGAAACTATACAGCTTGACTCTAACACGACGCTATCGATTGAGGATTTCCGAGCGAACTGATTTCAAGCAATCCGTTTAAAATACTTTTCTAACCCCACTCTAGTCACTTCGGGAGTTCCTGAAGGATCCGTCCTAGGTCCACTGTTATTTTTCATTTATATCAATGACATCACAACTAATGTTACTCCACAAAAACGTCTCTTCGCAGATGACTGCGTCTTGTATAATGAAATAAGCTGTCCTGCCGACATCACTGCGCTGCTGTCTAACAAAACTTACTGAATGGTGTGACACATGAAAGATGGAAATTAACATAGCCAAAATTAAACATGGAAAACTTGCTTGTATTATTCGACTTACCTCTCACCAGTATAAAATGCGCGGTATTACAATTGACTCAGCATCTTCAATCATATACTTGGGGGTTCTGTTTACTTCCAATTTAGGCTTGAATATCCACATTGAACACATTACCACGAAAGCATGTAAAAACTTGGCTACCTCAAAGTGGACTTACACCTTGCGAACAAAGATACTAGACTTCACTCATGCAGTTCTCTTATCAGGCACTCTTTAGGATATGCGTCCACAATTTGGTACCCCCATCCATCCTAATCTTACGAATTTACTCTAATCAGTCCAAAATAAAGTTGCGCGGTTCATCTTGTTTTCATACTTTCGCTTTCAAAGTGTGTCCGACTTACAGAAATCACTGAATATCCCTTCCCTTGACATGCGCAGGAAATTAACAAGGTGGTTGTTCTTCCATACCATTTAGCACAGCAACATTCCATTCTCCCGAGCCTATATTCTTCCTGCTCCTCACATCTCGACGCGCGCAGACCACGTTCATAAAGTAAAACCTATATTTACTAGGACAAACGCGTATCAAAATTCGCCTCTATTTTTATCTATTTCCGAATGGAACTCACTATTTTCATACAGTGTCTCGCTTACGGAATCCTTTCCAGCAGCACTGCTTACCTTCTTAGAGTGTACCAACCTGGGATAACGGATGTATGCTTGAATATTTGCTTTACGGTTGTTTTTTGTGCTTAGTATTGCATATTTTTTTTCCTTTCCACCTGATATGCATTTGTGATACATCTGATATATATTTGAATTTATATTTTTCGATTGTATATTTTAAACTCATGTTCTCATGAGGACTGATCGTCTTCATCGCGTTTTGAGTTCGTGTGCGTTTTTCACGTTGCCAGATATTGTATAAAGTCCGTTTTTTTTCTTTTTCTTATTTTTTGTTTGTTTCTGTTCAACGTTTAGATCATTTTTATTGTACCTAATGTCTTCCTATATATTTACATTGTACACATTGGACTTGCATTTATTCTTTTCCATCCCCCCTATATAATGCCCTAAAGGACCCTTAGGGTACTCAAATAAATAAATAAATGCATAGTCAAGTATTTACCAACATTCATTAGGTTCTTACCTTATTACCTTATGGCATACATTGCAAGTGACATATTCCAGCCTCAATGGAAAAAACACAGCGCAAAAAACACATGGACATGAAATACATTTTAGCGTTCTTAAATGACGTCCATACGCTCAACGTATTCTGCCCAAGAAATTCGTAGAACGGCCTCCTGCGAGAGGCCGCTGTTGCGATGTCAACCTTCGTTTATAGCATATGCCTCGGGCCCCTTGTACTCAAGGTACCTGGTGAGGCTGTTGTGCTACTCGTTGTCAACCATCACTTTTTCATTTTTAAATGCGTGTTAAGTCATCACAACCTTGCTCCACATTTCAACTCTTAGCATACGCCACTTCAGTCACTATCATTATTTTACTACCTATATGTTTTATGCCATTTACAGCGACAGTTTTTAGGCCCCTTTACAACCATGTCACATTTACCATGAGAAACTCGTTGCCCACGCCATAACAGCTCATCGATTACATTACCACTTGTCATGGCGCTCTTTGGCCATACCTGGCCCTTGCGCCATAAAACACCGCACATCATCATCATCAGACATGGACACGATAGAGCGACACGCACACAGCGCTGACTTCCAATAGTTCATTCATGAGGACATGAAGGAAGAAATATATAAGGCACAACCATGCGCAACACTTAAATAATTAGCAAACACTGGAGCATCATTTCGAATGATGATAATAATAGCCACGTGCTGACAATGCACACTGGCTGTTTGTCATTCAAATGTTGTTAAGATATGCGATTTCCCGAGATGAAAGTGCAATCGAAGGTGAACTGACGCACGAGCTATCAAATTTTCTGATGAAATCTGCCTCAATCATTTCACGTGTCAGTTGTGAATTATGTCTAGCCAGCACTTCGCTTTTGTCAAAGTAGGGCTTACACCCGTGATCACGGCAATGAATGCCCAGATGACCCTATACCATGTTGTACACGTTATTATGGTGCTCCCTCAGACGATCGTTTATGCACGTGCCGGTCTGTCCCACGTACTTTTTTCCACAGGAGAGAGGAATCATATACACCACTCAAGTGATTAAGGACAATAAACCATTCCTGTGTTTCACAGTACAACGACCACGCCTGGTTTGCGAACCAAACTTGCAAAGTTTCGATAGTTTTTCCGGAGCAGAAAAATCTACTGCAACACCAGCGCTTTGCTCTAAACTCTTCAGTTGGTGGGACACATCATGTATATACGGAAGTATTGCAAGTTTTTTCTTTTCCACTGGCGGACGTGGTGCCTCGATTGTTTTCACCCAGCTTGATTTGCCTACAAAGCTTTTCCGCGACGGCTGATATTAAAGCCTTCGTGTATCCGGCAGCTAACAAGCGGTCAACCTGCGCATCAAAACTTATTTGCATTGAATGCGGACATGACCTTCTGAGGGCATTGATCAGGCACACCTTAGTGATTCCCCCTTTTCACTAATTTCGAATGTGCTGACTTGGAAGAGAGAAGCGGTTTCCCGCTCCTCGGTACTGCGGTTTTTTTCCGCTCCGGAAAAACTATTGAAACTTTGCAAGTTTGGTTCGCAAACCAGGCGTGGTCGTTGTACTGTGAAACACAGGAATGGTTTAGTGTCCTGCACCACCGGCGTGGTGTATATGATTCCTCTCTCCTGTGGAAAAAAGTACGTGGGACAGACCGGCAGGTGCATAAGCGATCGTCTCAGAGAGCACAATAATAACGTGTACAACATGGTATAGGGTCATCTGTGCATTCATTGCCGTGATCACGGGTGTAATCCCTACTTTGACAAAAGCGAAGTGCTGGCTAGACATAATTCACAGCTGACACGTCAAATCATTGAGGCAGATTTCATCAGGAAATTTGATAGCTCGTGCGTCAGTTCACCTTCGATTGCACTTTCATCTCGGGAAATCGCATATCTTAACAACATTTGAATGACAAACAGCCAGTGGGCATTGTCAGCACGTGGCTATCATTATCATCATTCGAAATGATGCTCCAGTGTTTGCTAATTATTTAAGTGTTGCGCATGGTTGTGCCTTATATATTTCTTCCGGCATGTCCTCATGAATAAACTGTCGCAAGTCAGCGCTATGTGCGTGTCGCTCTCTCGTGTCCGTGTTTTTTCGCCCTGTGTTTTTTCCAATGAATCACCAATACGCCCAAGCTTTCACGCTAAATATTCCAGCAGGTGAGACTTGAGACTTCCCTCTTGAAAAGAATTGTGTGGGTGGTACCATTTATGAGAAATGCACCATAAAACTTGCAGTAAAAATGCACTGTCGTTCCACTTACTTTCTTAGCAAAACGTCGTTTTATCCATTGAAGCACAAAGGTAAGTGGAACGTCAAACTCCTAATAGTTTGTAAAATAATATATCGAAACTGGTGTCATCCTGAGAATTCGTTTCAAGCGGGTCCGCCTCTCTGCTAGAATGTCCCGGCTAGAATTTGTAAATTAAAATATCTTCCATAAGGCAATCAGTTAAAAAAATTACACCAGCTTCCCGTAGGGGAACCCTGAGTAGTATGGGAAGCAGCCATGGGGTCGACTCAAGATAGTTTTATCAGCTGTACAAACTTGGACATGCAGCAGCGCCAGCAACGCGCAGAACTGTTGTCGACGCCGTTGGCGTTTTGCCCGCGTTCGCACCGAACGCGCGCGGCGTTGGTGACTGTTGCCGGTGCCTCTGGGGCGCCTACCGTCGCGCCTCTAACCTAAGATGCTTCGCATTATCGTGCGCGGAGCCGGAGGTGTTGCCATTCGTTGCGCAATCCGGAGAGGAGAGGAGAGGAGGAACGCCGAGAGGAGAGGAGATGAGACAAGGAGAGGAGGCGGAGGAGGGAGGAGAGGAGATGAGACAAGGAGAGAAGAGGGAGGAGGATGCGCATGCGCAGTAGGGGTGTGGACGCCGCACGGCGGAGGGAGGGAGGGAGTGACAAAGCCCCGACCTTAAGATGCTTCGCATCTAAAACTTCATTAGTGACTTTTTGTTATTCGTCGAATATGCATTCAATTTGATTGCGATACCAATAATATGGACACTCCAAGTGCATTTCTGCCGTCGCTGTCGTCGCCGTCGTGATGTTCCGCAAAAAATTCAAGGGGGCTAACACCGTCGCCGCACGCCGTATGCTGTACGTGCGAGTTAAAGCGCGCGAGGGGAGCGGACGATCGCGGCTCAATCTGGCGCGCAAGAGAGGAAAGCTGACAGGAAACGCGCTGTCTTCCGTCGCGCTGCAGGCCGTGGGGGGATGTGAGGGAGGTAATGGAGGGCGTTGTTTTCCTACAGCAACTGCGTATTTCGCGACCGCGCGCATTGGAAACCAACGATGGCGGCTCAATCTCGCGCGCGCAGGGAGCGAAGCGGGGAGGCAGCGCGGGAGGGAGAAGAGGGGCGGCGAGTTTACTCCGACGCAAACTGCGTACTTTGTAGGCCATTGCGCGTGGTCGGGCGCCTTATCTTGAAAGCGATCTGCGGGAAGCTCATACCTTTGTGCGTGCGGTGTTCTCGTCGCTAAGCTTGTGTTAAAGTTATACACAGCGCGAAAGTCATTTGGCTCTGAGGCAGCACAAAAGGGATACATAACGTTTTTATAGCGTTTATCCGAGACTATAAAAACAGTTTCACGACCCGAGTAAAAAACTTCGTTGGTAAAACGTCCTATATGTCCGCTAATGTCCGGCCTAATTACTTTTCTGAGACGATTTATAACAGGTCTTAAAGACGTGTTCGAAAAGCTCGTCTAGAAATAGGATTGGGAGAGACAGAAATAATCCCCTTTTTGAAAGCTATTTCTGTCCAGTTTCTAAGCGTTTTTAAGACGTTATCAAAACGCTGGTCTAAAAATGGTCTTGAAAGGTTTACCATAATCTGAAGCTAATTTTCGCGGGTTCCAGATGAGTCGAAGAGTCGGTGTGTCGTGCAACAGAGCTCCTGGCGCAGTGCCAAACCCTGTTGCCTATGGACGCCGACGCATCCTCTAACAAGTCACAAGAAAATAGACATGTCCATGAAAATTAATCTGGAATACCGCCTTTGGTGTTTACAACCGATGTTTACAACCAAAATGGGAATGCCATCCCGCTAAGAAATAATGGGCGCGTCTGGACAAACGTTCTGGCCAGCGATTTGCGCCAAGCGTGCATCAAATGGTGACAGTATGACGAAGCAAAACTTTATTGAACAAGTAATACTTGTGCAAGCTTTGAGCAAAATGTATAAGAAATGCAAAGTAAATCGAATTAAAAGTACCCCAACAATGACTAAAGCTCGCAGAAACCATTCCTAATGAACTACAAACGGATATACAATGCCTAGAACATATTAAGTAAATTAGTAAAGTTTCTTATTTAGCAAAGTAAACAGCCCGCGCTACCAGGTGAACAGACTGGGGATATTTAGAAATTGATATCACAGCAACTGCGAGAAGCAGACAGAGAAATGCCGATTTTGTCGCATTGTGGCTGCCTACAAGCAATGTTAACAATAATCTAGAAGCTTGAAAAGAGCACCAGAAATAAGTACGCCGCGTACCATCAAATACAATCCCGTGATAAAAAGGAAACGCTGGGAACATGTCAAAATCGAAAATATTGCCTTTAGGATGCATCAAATAATGTAATGGTGTAAGAATTAAAAGAACCATAAAACCAAAAAAGCAACAATCAAGTGAAAATAGTATAGAATACTCAAAAGTAAGCACCACTGTAATGCAGTGTGACGCGACTGAGTAATGCTACATAAATAAAATAATCTTAGCAATCTATTACACGCGAAATAGATGTGTAAACCTTATATTAGAAACGTCTATAAACCTAGAAATGAACTGGAATTCACTGAAAGCGGCATTTAAGTAGCCAAGGAAGTAATTCTCGGTTTATCTGAAAAGCATTGTACAAGAGGCACGTATCTACCACTCTGGAAAAAAGCAAGTATAAGTTCGCAATGAATCACCTTCCAACCAGTGGATACGTTTGTACACTGCCATTTTGAACTGAGGATTGAACAGCGCGAATAAAACAAAGACAGGAAGAAACAAATACCACAAACAAGCGCTGACTGCCAACTCAAAGTTTATTTGAAAATCATCAGCCATTTATACTTTTTCCAGCATAGGCATGCGTACACCCGTCATATAAACATCCGCAATATCACCAACATCATAACCTATCATGCAAAAAAGCTATTTCTTTCTCTGACAATCCGAGAGTGGGAAAACTTACACATTTGTCTTCTCCCTTTCGAATGTGATTTGCGTCTACTTCTCTTTCCTTCTTACTTTTTCCTTTCCCTATCAATTTTGTCTTTTTCAAAATAGGAGTGCATGGGCACTTTTTGCAATGTACCGCTAAATGGCTTCCACAGCCATTCTTCACGTTATTGTTCTGCTGGCGACCTCTATCTTTCAAACACTGTCCAGTTTGTCCAATGTAATTTCTGCAACAGCTCAGCGGTATCTGATAGATAAGGTTGCGCGTGCAGTCAGTGAAGAGGGATTTATGATCGATGGTGCACAGGCACTTATTGAGCGTTTTCATACGATTGCATATCGATGAAAGCTTGCACGGGGCACTGAAAAGTAAATTAACATTATGTCGGTTCGAGACTTTCTTTAGATTGTGCGACAACTTATGCAAGTACGGCACCACATGCACTGGTCTCATGTCTTTTTTCTTTTCTTTCTGTGCTGGTTCCCAACATTTTTCCTATTTTTCTGCAAAATGGCTTCGCATACTGAAGTGATGACAGAACTGGGATAACCTGCGTTCTGTAATCGTGCTCTCTGGTTCAAAAAACTTCGCTCACATTCGTGCTCACATTACTTATTCAGTGCTGCCTTAATGCACGTGGTTGCTATGCCTCTCTTAATCAGTTTTGAGTGTGCACTGTCATAGGGTAACAACGTTTTCTTAGATCTGGGTTGATATGCCCAGCATACATGCTCATCCGAAGAAAAGCAAAAATTAATATTGAGAAACTGAATGCGGTTGTTATTTGGCACTTTGTGCGTGAAATTAAGACATCCCACTGAGTTTTTGAACATGCCCAAAATTTCTTTGACCGCGTTATGACCATGATCTTTTTTCAAAACAATTAAGTAGTCGTCCACGTACCTAAACACTCATGTAACAGGCGTGTCCACCATCTTAGCAGATATTTTATTGTCAACCTAGGATAATTCAGCAGGCATTGCTAACCCCACAGCCATTAAAATTAAGGGTTATTTTCTTTACAGTGTGATTTTCTTCATTTCTGTGAACTGCATGTCAACAATTTTCCGGAACGCAGCCGACGAAATCGGGCTGCCAGTACTAATACTGTCATGAAGACTGCCCAGGCTTGGCAGCATAAAAGTGTGCCCATCATCCTCTGAGCGTGAAGGCCTACAAGAAAACTGCCGTTCTGAGCTCAGTTCTGAACAGATTGCTAAAGTAACAAAAATATCAGTGCCTTACGTCAGCGACAGGTAAACACAGAAAAAAAATTAACGTAAGCTCTTCTATTGTACAAGATTATTCCGAATAGCTTGACGGGGCGCTCTGCATTAAGTTTACTGTCAAGGTTCCAGACCCAGTACAATACTGGCATTAGGAGGCACTGAAATGTGCATAAGGACGGCAATGAACATTCTCATGCTTTTGTTGGAGAAACTTACAATGAACTACGCGTCGACTCTAACTGCAACAATACCAGCCAAGGTTATACCCCACTGAACACACATTGGTCTAGAAGTCGTCTTCAAGAAGTCTTGACAAGATAAGCAAGACGTCTTGAAAACCATTTTAAACGTTTACAAGACGTCTTGAAGACGTTTTGGCAAGATATTAAATACTTCTTCACGACATCCTACCAAGATTCTGATGGACGTCTTAAAACACCTTGTAGCCGTCTCTAAGACCGTCTAATGCACCGACAAATTTGGGATATCAGACGTTTTGCAAGACATCTTGTAGACGTCTCAAAGACGGCTAGAAGACGTTTTGCAAGACATCTTGGGAACGTTTTGAAAACGGCTACAAAACGTTCTGCTGGACGTTTTGAAGACGTCTTAGAAACATTTTTAAATGCTTTAAACATCTACCGGTCAGCTAAGGCATGGCATTTTCTAGTCGCTCGTATTTAGCTAATTAAGCCCTAAATATTCTTTTACAGTATTTATAGTATTTACAAAAGATAATGACAGTGGAAGTTTACTTAGATCTAAAGTGGAGAGGATGTGAAATCTGAACACGACGTAGGTTATTTCAACACAGAATGTAAGCCATAAAGTCACGAAGTCTTCACTTTGAGGAAAAAAAAAGTGAAGAAACAAATGAGCCATAAACATGCTATGAATATATATATATATATATATATATATATATATATAAAGTACAACGGACTTGACCTCTCTAAACTTTAGTTCAACACCTGATCTATTGTCCGCTATCTAATCTATTGATCTATCCGACCTGATCTATTGTCCGATCTATTGTCTTCGTTTGCACAGAGAAAGGAAACTCCGGAAACGCGCTCGTGTAGAGCGCCCGCACTTAAATGCGCAATGCTTGCAGCGTTAGCTCCGGATACTTAGGAATAGTAAAATCCATATTCTCGGCAATCGCTACACCGATTTTGATGACGTTTCTTGCATTTCAAATAATATGTAAAATAAAGTATGGGCTGGAAGCAGATGCTGATTTAATGTCGGCGCTGTCTTTCGAAAGAGTCTCGAAATTTGGAAAATATCAAGTTTACAACTCTGCGACATAGCAATACTAAACGTAATCGCAATTTTGTAAGGTGCACCTAATAACACGTCCAAAGCAGACAAAATAGATGCAGTATACGCGGCTCTGAAAGGTACCGCTAATTATCGAATGTGCTTTTTTTTTCAAAGCCCTTGTAAACGTTGTGATAAGCACACGTGGACTGCAAACTTATTTCTAAAGTAAGCTTGCCCGCTTTTAGCGCTCTGATCTTGGTAGACGCTTGCATAATACCCCCGCCATGCATCGGCTGTATATGGCTGCACTGATCATGAGCTGTGGACCAACCGTGCTCGGTCCTGGTAACTGCAATATCGGTCTTGGTGTAGTTACCAATTGGCTAACTTAGCGCTTCTATGTATGTGACAAATATTCCAAGTAAATATACAAAGTAGGGTCATTCAAAACATTTCAAAGAGGTCGCAAATAAACTTTGCCGCATTAAAATTTCTGGAACGCTTACTATAATATGTGGTGCACTTATAAAATCGCCGGGCTGTGGTTGCAAATAATTGGGCAAAACGGACACGTCTAGATGAAATGCCATGATATGCTGCTCTCCTCCCAAAGTACACATCATTATTTATAGTGTCAATTTTAGCTATAGGTTTTGAGCGTATATAGGTATTTAATTTGAAAGAGCGATGAAGTGAACGATTCAGTCTCACGACTTCGGAGTACACGACGTTGAAACGCGTTATAAGGAATTGATGAACTTGCAATACTATAGTTTTTTACTACATGATTGAACAGCTGACCGCGGAATAGTGATGCAGCTGAATGTGCAGATTTCGGCAGGAGCGAAAAACTGTCAAATAACGCGCTGGCGTGGAGGTTGAACTAGCATCGGGCGAAAAAGGCCGATTGTGACAGCCTGCAGAAAACCGCACAGGCAAAAACTCGAGCGATCTTCTGCCACAAAAATATATCATCGGACTCACCTATTCATCTATCTGAAACTAACGCTCGCACTAAATTTGCGCAGCTGCTCAGCGTAGGCACACTTTTTGATGTTACCCAGCACGGTAGCTAAGTACCTATAGCATCGCGCAGCTGAGCTCGAGATCGCGGGTACGATAGGATCGAAACGCAACAACGATCGTGTACTTAGATGTGTATCTTAAAGATTCCAGGTGGTCAGAATTAATCCGGAGTCTCCACCTGCGGTCTGCTTCATAGTTTAGGCACGTACAACCGTGGGATTTATTTTTACTTTTTCTGTTTTCTCAATTAACGTGGTTAAAGTCCTTAGGTCTTGCATGCATGCTGCCTTCAATCTAGCACACGCTTTTACGTTTGCTTCATGTTTTTTTCTTCGTGAAAAACGTATAGACGCTACGACTGGACGTGCAGTGCAACGACACATATGCAGCTAATGCAAATGTAGACCTTACAGGATGGTAAAATGACAGACCAAAGGAAAGGCAGTGCATGTACACGTTTTTAAGTACAGGCTGTGTGACCAGTATGGGTGCTAGATATCTAACAACCGTATAAAGCAGTGGAGAGAACTGAAACGTATATTTTATACATATATCTGGATAAGGATCCGCACATATATCTTCCTGCAGTTTTTACAGAAAGTTTTCTAGCCGTCTTAGGAAGATGATAGCTTAAAACAGCTTAACAAGACGCCTTCAAGGCATCCTTCGCAAGACGTCTTCAAGACGTACATATAAAGACGTCTTGTAGCCGTCTTGAATAGTTGTAGACGTTCCAGTTCATTTTGGCTGGTCCAAGACAGGTACAAAACGTCATGCGTTCAGTGGGTACAAAGCATGCTGTTTTGGAATACTTATGGTACTTCGACTTCAAGAAACTTTCTCACTCCGAGAAAGACCGTCGTACTTATTAAGAGGAAAGAGGAGTTGCAACACAGTTCAGCATGATGCAAATTCATAAAATATAGAGCCACAAGTGCAGCGCGTATGATGCGCAGAATTTCGGCCGCAGCAATTATCTTTGCCACTGTGGACAATATAAATACGGGAGCCACGAACGTGCCAGTGAGCTATATGTGTTACCGACATTGGTGCCGCCGTTCCGATCCAATCGAGCATGCGCATCAACGAGACGGCCGAACACCAGCGAATACAATTCTGAACAAGCAATCAAATCCCATATGCATTGCTTCGGGTTGCTCAGCATTTCATAGGTTTGTTGCGTGATCGTTGGCTTTGGACTTTGATTCAGTTTGCACGGGAGAAAGCTTCATGTTCAGCCATCTTTCTATAAGAAAGGGGGTTCGGTTTTCTTAGCACCCTTTGTCTCTTCGCCCTCCCCAGTGCAAGTACTAGGCTATAGACAGATATCTATCAGGCCAACCGCTCTGCCTTTGCATTCAATAAATCTCTCTTTACAAAATGATTACGGGCGAAACCAATATTACTTTGTGATCATGTGCGCCTACCTAAAATTCTATTTCGACACTCAAACACACTTATAGATCGGAGGAAACACCAAGGCCATTTTCATGATCTTCGCTGCCACTGGTTACCATACTGCTCGCCGCAATGTTCGGCAAGAAAAAAAATTGCGTAGCTTTCACTGGAGGCGCAATTCTAAAGAGACAGTGGAGCTATTGGGAACCTAGCTCACAATTATCGATTAGGCATTGATTGGGTATTGATTGGCTATCAATTGGCCTATACGATCCATTGCCATGCTTATCGGGACACTACAAGCAGGTTTCTCGAAATTTATTGATCAATAATCGATTAGGTATCGATTGGGCTACACTGTGCATTGCTATACTTACCGGGGCACTACCAAGCAGGTTTTCTGAAATTTGTTGATTTACCCATTGGCTATCTATTAGCCTATACGACACATTGCCATGCTTACCGGGCACTACAAGCATTTTTTTGTAAATTTATTGAGTATTGACGGATTTTTTATTAGGCATCGATTGGGAATTGTTTGGCTATCAATTAGAAATTCTTAATCATGATTGACAGAAATATCACTACCTTACATGGGCTACAAACGAACCAAACTGCATACCCAAGCTCCAACTGCATTAAGCTAAGTGTAGAGCAATTGGCAACGCTGTGCTACTTTTCTGTTCGCATGTTAAACGCTCGGCTCAAACAGCTCCGCTGTTAAAACAAATAGCCGATACATGAATTTGTAACTGAGCTGTGAGTTTGCTGAATACGCGACTACCAAATGCAAATACCTCAGTCGAAGTTGACGCGCAATGCTGCTCACTGTCCACTTGTGGGCGTAGTAAAATTTTTGACAAGTCGAGGAAACTGTTCTCAGGAGAGATATCCACATACTCATTGAACGTCTTGTTCAGTATCTCAAAGTGGTAAAACAGAACTGGTTTTTATATCGTGCAGTGACCTGCGGAAACTCTATGCACAAGGCTGCAAACTGCCTCCATCACTTAATGTGCAGTAGACCACTGTAAATGTGCAACAGCGGAGTATTGCTTTCGGATTAGAAAAAAAGTCCAGTAATATTCCCCTGGATGTGGTGTTGCATCAGCGAAATGCACTAATAAGCATTTGCTTGGCGAGCGATCCTCCACAAAGCACTGCTGCTCACTGTCCACTTGTGGGCGCAGTAAAACTTTCGATAAATCGGGGAAAGTGTTCCCAGGAGACATATCCACATACTCATGGAACGTCTTGTTCAGTATCAGCACAGTGACTCAGGCGCTCGTAGAAGGCATGATAGGCATCACACCTTCGAGTGCGCTAAAATGCAGCTCGCATGAAATGTTTTAGCCTTTAATTGCTGACAAGCATAATGGTATTTCTTTTTCGGCTACGCTTCACAGCCACTGCAAAAGGAATTCTATGTCTATGGCAGGCAGTGGTGCAGTCGCGATGACAGGCTCCACGGGCGCGCTTGCTAACAAGACTGAGCAAGGAGGAGCAGCACTATGGCAAAGGCCAAGCATGTACGGTCGGAGGGCGCCTGACTGTGACTAGGCGCACTGCGTATAAGCAGCACCTCCAGGTGACAAGGCAAACTTTGGGAGAATCGGAAACTAAGCGGCGACATAATATACACGAACAACAACACTCGTTTCTGGTCGCCGTCACACTAAAGCACATAACGAGTTTGGCCATATACGGCTACGCTGTAAAATTGCAATCTACCGTCGCGACGAGAAAACACCCCGCAACGAAAAAGGCGCACTGCTAGTTCTGCAGCGCTACTGCGCCCGTGCGAGGTCAATTATGTAACGCGAACGAGGAATCCACTTTCATTTATTGCTACGCGATGCGCCTCTTTTACGGTGTAAACACTACCCAGATTCAAATATTTCGCGAAAAGCCTCTCTCATCGTAATCGGCAGTACTTCCGCATAACGCTACCTTATCGGGTGCAGGTAAAATAAAACGAGGGAACACGTGCACTTGCCGGAAACGAGCTCTACATGAGGTCGACTTTGCTGCTGAGAACCGGGCACGCGCCAACTGCTTCTTGAGTGCGTTGAGGTTGCCACCTCAAGGATATATGTCCTTGCCGCACCAAGGTGGGGTATACTAACTAGGCAGTGTGGCATCGCAACCAAATCCGCATACACAGAATCCCTGGCATTTGCAAACAGTTGGCAGCAAAACGTCAAACCGATCCAGCAGTGAGAGCAGTGCAGAATTAAACGGGAAACCACACCATGTGACAATTGCAGAACGAGAGACAGTCGCGAAACTCGTCACTACAGCATGCACAGAAATGCCATAGTTTAAATAAACTTCTATTTAAAAAAAGATATTTTGCTGTCTATTAGTCGAATCAGCACACGGCTACACAAATTTTTGTCTACTGCCTTGCCAAATGCAGTGTAAAAAGCCACCCATAGATGGCGCAAGAAATGGGATATTGAAAGATTTACTGACACTTATGGGAGCGTTTTGCGTTTGGCCCAAGGTGGTAGAATAGGAGAGGTGGCCGAACGGCGCCGCAAGCGCGTCGCCGCACCTCTCGAGTTTCTACAGCGGTCGCCAGGGGGCGACAGGGAGCGAGAGGGGTTTTATGGGCTCAAAGACGCGCATCGCACGCTTTCGCTGTGCCTTAAATTGTCGGTTATCATCGCAAATTTTGTGCCTTTAAAACGTTTTTTATGTTTTTAAAAGCTTGTAGAGGCTGTCTGCCGGCCTTGCTTACAAAAATGAGGGTATCAGTCTCCATGGAGCTTAACCATTTCTAATCGGCGAAGTCGATATCGACAACACCGACACAGAGTTCTGAAAACAAGCGACGCACGTGTATTTTTCTGGAAGCGTGAAAATTCTTACCGGCGAGTGTTTAGCGTAAAAAAAATTAGTTTTCACGTCATTGTGGGTAGCATTGGGCTTATGGGCGTAGTTTATTTGTGATCGCCTAGCTGTAACTAAATTTCACAGTTGTGCGGTCACCACTTGTTTAATTATTGTCCAGCTGCCTTCAGGCACCAGTAGCGTCAGATGGCGAGTGCAAACGTGCACGCGCGTACGCAATGCTACAGACTGCAAAAGACCGTAGCAGACGCCGTTCTGTCTTGACAGAGCGGCGCCGCCGTGCCTTCGTGTTCGCGTCTGACCTTGGCCGCCCACTATGAACAACAACGAACAGAAACGGCGTGAAACATGCCGTTTCAAGTGAAGCCGCGGTGACCGTTGCAGACGGGGCGCAGTGGGCTTCTCTTGTAATGCACACTGCAGACAGATCGCGCACGCTGAAGCTTGTACAAGGTATATCGCGGTGGCGCAGGAAGCATCGCCGAACTTTGATTTTTATATCAGCGGGTCCTCTCAGTGATATAATCTTTCAGTTACGTGCTTGGAAACTGACGATTACTGGACTCAACGCAGTTGTAAAGTACACTTGTATCAAATTTGACAATAACTTGTATCCTACTAGTTCTTGGGTGAGAACTGTTTGATGACTCATTTGCAAAACCTCAATAATGATGCTTGTGGCTTTGACTGAGATGTCGGCTTTTTTATATTTTCTGAATCTCCTAAATCTGTCTGGAAACACAAGCTGCACCATTCACTAAAACAATATTTATGACTTGTATTGGCCGCTGCTATAAATTTGCACGCGCAATATGCATATATAATTAAAATGCATTTTTCAAGGTAAAAAATGATACAACAAACTCGTATTTTGAAAGACAAATATTTATATTTTTCAATCAGCCATATTGTGTTCCCACGGTCCTGTTGGTTTAAATCTTCCTTTGTAACCTGTGTACATTAACAAATATACTACGCTACATGTACAGTCGTAGACAAAATGTTTGTAGGCCACGTGTTCCGCAAACGAAGCCGATAGCTTTATTAACCGCTGGCTGGAGGCCGCACTTGACGTGAAAGTCAAAATGCTGTTATTTCAGCTCGGTACACTATGCACGCGGTACACTATAACACACCATACAAGCATTGTAGAAAGTGGACAACTACGCCTGGCACAACGTACAGGTGGTCATGCCATGCAGTTGGTTCACAAATATGCAGGATACTACAGTTGCAGCAACATGTATATTAGGCCTAACTAATAAAATAATTAGGCTTAATTTGGAATAATTAAGTGTACTTAGGAACTATATCAACCTAATTTGTTTGAACAACATTCGACTATTTAAGGCTAATCTGAACTATTATTGATAATTAAAATGACGTATGATTGCGAATAATTAGGAATAGTGAGAATAAATAACTTGAAACTAAGTTAATAACCCTAGTCAAGAATAACTTGAGTTTATTAGGTTAAGCTTAATTATTATTTATACAGGTATTTCAGAATATTTAGGCCTAATTTGGAATTATTAACAATAAGTTGAATGAAGCAGATTACGAATAATTAGGGGAATTATGAAGGTTTCAGTCAATGTAAGTGTCCAACACGATAGGTCAGATAGAATTGCTGAACTGTCGAAACTGATGAACAAGAACAAAGTGAGGAATATACGAAATTGTAAGGTGGAAAAGATTGAGGAAGCAGTAAAATATGGACGCAAAATGAAATCATTGAGAAGAAAACTTTGCATCAGACAAGGCAAATGTATGCACTGAAAGATAAGCAGGGTAATATCATCAGCAATTACGACGACATAGTAAACGCAGCGGAAGAATTCTATACTGACCTATACAGTTCCCAGAGCAGCCAAATTACTTTGATTCGAAGTCGTGATGAAAATAATACAGAGGCTCCTTTTATACCTAGCGATGAAGTTATAAGGCCCTTGAAAGACATGACCAGGGGAAAGGCTGCGGGAGAAGATGGAATAACGGTCGAATTAATCAAAGATGGAGGATATATCGTGCTTGAAAAGCATGTGGCCCTTTATACGCAATGCCTCACGACTTCAACTGTACCAGAAAGCTGGAAGAACGCCAACATTATACTCACCATAAGAAGGGAGACCTTAAAGAATCGAAGAATTATAGACCCATTAGCTTGCTTTCAATACTGTATAAACTATTCACCAAGCTAATTTCCAAGACAATCAGGGAAACACTTCACTTCAGCCAACGGAGAGAACAGGCTGGCTTCAGGGAGGGATATTCTACGATGGACTATATCCATGTTACCAATCGGGTAATAGGGAAATCTGCTGAGTACAATCAACCTCTTTATATAGCTTTCATAGACTATAAAAAGCATTTGATTCAATAGAGATACCAGCAGCCATAGAGGCATTGCGTAATCAAGGAGTACAGGACGCATACGTGGATATCTTGGAAAACATCTACAAGGATTTCACAGCAACCTTAGTTCTTGAAAAGAAAAGTAGAAAGTTACCTATCAATGCTATTCACTGCATGCTTAGAAGTATTCAAGCTCTTAGACTGGGAATGCTTAGAAGTGAGGATCAACGGCGAATATCTCAGGAACCTTCGGTTTGCAGATGACATTGTCCTATTCAGCAACAATGGAAAAGAGTTACAGCAAATGATTGAGGACCTTAACTGAGAAAGTGTAAGAGTGGGGTTGAAGATTAATATGCAGAAGACAAACATAATGTTCAGTAGTCTGGCAAGGGAACAAGAATTCAGGATCACCAGTCAGCCTCTATTGTCTGTAAAGCAGTACGTTTATCTAGCTCAATTACTCACAGGGGACTTGCTCATGAGAAAAAAATTTACAGAAGAATAAAATTGGGTTGTAGTGCATACTGCAGGCATTACGAAATTCCCACTGGGAGCTTACCACTGTGGTTGAAAAGAAAAGTGTACAACCAGTGCATTCTAGCGGTCCTAACATATGGGACAGAAACTTGAAGGATAACAAAGAAGCTCGAGAATAAGTTAAGGACCGCACAAAGAGCGATAGAACGATAAATGTTAGGCCTAACGTTAAGAGACAGGAAGACAGCGGTGTGGATCAGAGAACAAACGGGGATAGCCGATATTCCAGTCGACATTAAGCGAGAAAAAATGGAGCTGGGTAGGCCATGTAATTCCTAGGATGGATAACCGGTGGACCATAAGACTTACAGAATGGATACCAAGAGAAGGGAAGCGCAGTCGAGGACGGCAGAAGACTAGGTGGGGTGATGAAGTTAGGGAATTTGCAGGCGTAAGTTGGAATTGGCTAGCGCAAGAGAGGGGTAATTTGAGATCCCAGGGAGAGGCCTTCGTCCTGCAGTGGACAAAAATATAGGCTGATGATGATGATGATGATGAAGCTAATATAATATTTACCCTAATACTTAATGAAGGTGAGTTAGCAAAACCATGCAAACGTCGCCATAATCCGACCTTACGTGTTCGGGTAGGTCAGAGACGTGTGTGTGCAAGATGAGCAACTGCAAAGAAAGTTTGCACACACTATCTGACAAGTGCCACTAGAAAGATTCTGCAATAATTTTTGCAAACAAACGCCACATTTTTCTCGCGTAACACTGCCATGTTTCTGTCATTGCCTGAATAAAAAAAATACGTTTCGCTTGAATCATTAGAAACTCACCGCGTTATCGGTCTTCTACGTCTGTTTCACAGGCAAATATATATATATATATATATATATATATATATATATATATATATATATATATAGTGAGACGACGCCCGGGACGGAGGCAGAGCTCTTATATTGACACACAGCGCGAGACAGCCCACGAACACCAACCCGACAAGATGATGATGATTATGAGGATGGGTATATACACATGAAGACGATGATGAATTGCACAGTTCGCGCTCACACTAACTTACCCCCCTCACGAAAGCGGCTGGTAAGGCAGCGAGTCAGAAACGGTCGGAACGACGAATATGCGGCTTCAGGCGAGAGACGTGAACAATTTCAGTGCTGCGGCAACGGCGGTCAGTAACCGAGGTAACAGAAGCTACGCGATAGTTCACGGCAGATGTTCTTTCAAGCACGGTATATGGGCGGCGATACCTGTGAAGAAATTTTTCACAGAGCCTTGGCACTCGAACAGGTGTCCACAGGAGCACTTCGTCGCCTGGGCGGAACGAAATGACACGACGGATCGCATCACAACGGACTTTCCTCTTATCCTGAATGGTCGCGGTGTGGGCGCGCGCAATTTCGCGGCAGTGGGCGACGCGGGCGGCGAACTCCTCTGGTAGAGATGTGGATGGAACAGAAGGCGTAGAAAGAAAGGTGGTGTCCAAAACAAAAGACGGTGCACGGCCGTACACGAGGAAAAAGGGGCTGTAGTTTGTTATGCGTTGAACGGCAGTATTATATGCAAACGTGACGAAAGGAAGTGTAGTGTCCCAGTTTGTGTGGTCAAGTTTCACATACATGGAGATCATGTCGGACAGAGTTCGATGGAAACGCTCGGTAAGACCATTGGTCTGGGGATGGTACGCAGAGGTGGTCGGTATTTGAGGCTTGCAGGACTTCAGCAAGAACATGGGAAAGAAATGTCTTGCCACGGTCACTTAGAAGAACATGAGCCGCACCGTGGCGCAAGATAATGGCTTGCAGGATAAACTCGGCGACCTCAGAGGCAGCACCAGAAGGAAGAGCTGCCGTCTCAGCGTAGTGGGTGAGATGGTCCACGGCGGTGACAATCCAGCGGTGACCCGCAGGTGTAAGCGGAAGGGGTCCGTATAAGTCGATGCCCACGAATTCAAAGGGAACGGAGGGGCACGGCAATGGTTGTAAAGGGCCGGCGGGAAGAGAGGTCGAACGTTTTCGATGTTGGCAGGACGCACACGAACTGACGTACTTGGCAACACTAGTAGACAGGCCAGGCCAGAAACAGCGAGTCTTAATGCGGTCGTAGGTTTTATGAAATCCTACAGTGGCCAGCCGTTGCGTCATCGTGAAAAGCTTGCAAAATTTGCAGTCGAAGTGAGCGAAGGACGACTGGGACCCATCGGTGACCGGTAGGGGGGTAAACTTGCCGCAATAATGAGCCATCATGAAGTTTAAACCGTGCCAGTTCTCGTCTTAAGCGGCTGTTGGGAGGACGGGATAAGCCAGTAAGCCGGTCGACAATTGTGTGGCAGTACGTATCTGCACGTTGGAGGGAGGCGAGGTCTTCTGAGGACAGAATGTCGACCGAGGTCACGAACCGTACCGGGGTCATGGTTGTGGTCGGTTGGCTGGGGGGTGCCGAACGGAGGGAAGGTGAGACAGGGGCATTTGGCGACAGCGGGCAACGAGACAAAGCGTCAGCATCTTGATGGCGCCTGCCAGACCTATATGTGACAGTGTAGTCGTACTCCTGCAAACGCAGAACCCAACGGCCGAGGCGTCCGGACAAATTCTTCAGGGAGGACAACCAACACAGAGCATGGTGGTCAGTCACAATTGTGAATTGGCGGCCATATAAATAGGGGCGAAACTTTTGTATGGACCATACGATGGCGAGGCATTCTTGTTCGGTGATAGTATAGCTTCGCTCAGCAGGAGAAAGAGTACGACTCGCGTATTTTATTTATTTATTTATTATTTATTACAAATACCTACAGCGCCCGAGTTGGGCATTATCGTAGGGGGGTTAATTACAAACATAAAGGTCATATATTGAACTTCAAGAAAAACAGCATCATATCATTTATGGTGTTACAAATACAATAGTAATTACAGAGAAAGACAACACATCGAAAAAAAAAAAAAAACATTCGATTATAAAATTTGCTACACAATGCATGAAACGGTACACTAGAAAATATTGTCTACAACAGATTCATGTAAAGTTCTCTATGGCAGATGAAAAATTGGGTGCAGACACTATCTCATCCGGGAGCAAATTCCATTCCGCAATTGTTCGCGGAAAGAATGAAAATTTAAATACATTAATACGACTTTGGTAGGCCCTTATTTTCTTGGAATTGTCGCGTCTCTTAGACTGATAATGAGGTGGTTTTAAATATATGTTCTTATCGATTCCTGTGTTACCGCTGTTAATGTTGTGTAAAAGCTTTAACCTGATCATTTTTCGGCGCGTGGACAGTAACTTCCACCCCAGATTTTCCCTAATTTGCGAACCTCTAATTTTGTAGTCGTAGATGCCCGTGACGAATCTTGCAGTCCCTTTTCTGAACACGCTCTAACTTATCTTCGAGAACTTTTGTGAAGGGGTCCCATGCTGCGCAAGCGTATTCTAACATCGGCCTAATATTTGTAAGATATAAAGTTTCCTTCAAAGGTTTGGGCGCATACTTGAAGTTCCTCTGGAAAAGGTGCAAAAGGCGGCACGCTTTAGCGCTTGTTATGTCAATGTGGGATGTCCAGTCCAATACCGCCATTAAAGTGACGCCTAGGTATTTGACTTCATCAACGCATTGCACTAAAACATTATTTAGAGAGTATGAACTAGGCACTTTTTTCCTTTTGTTCGTAAATTGAACATGATAACACTTTGCTACGTTCAAATCCATCTTCCATTTAGCACACCAGGAACATATTTTTTCGAGATCAAACTGCAACACACTCGTATGTTCAGCACATGACACAGGATAGTATACAACGCAATCATCCGCATACAGTCTGATATTCGAAACAACGCCTTCACTTAAATCATTGATAAAAATAAGGAACAGCAACGGCCCAAGGACCGACCCTTGAGGCACACCTGATAAAACATCAACCGTTCTCGATGTTGCACCGTTCAGAACCACTTTTTGCTGCCGTTTATGCAAATAATCTTTAAGCCAACCGTAAAGTGAATCGGGGAGGCCAAGAAATGACAGTTTGTACAAAAGTAAGTCATGCGGGACTACGTCAAACGCCTTTCGGAAATCAATGAAAACAGCATCTATCTGCGTACTATTGTTAAAGCCGAGTGCAACGTCATGTATGAATTCAGTAAGTTGAGTGGTACAGGATAATCCCATGCGAAATCCATGCTGGGTCGGGATGAAGAAATCATGGTTATGAAGATGCTTAATAAGACCAGAGTAAATAACATGTTCTAGTGTTTTACAACAAACAGATGTCAAAGACACTGGTCTGTAATTGCTTGCCAAAGCCCGACAACCACTTTTAAATATAGGAGTTACATTGGCCATTTTCCAGTCACTAGGTAATTTTTGACAATTTATTGACTTGGTAAATAATTCAACCAAGATAGGAGCAATACTGTGTGAACAGCGCTTCAAGACGTGATTTGATATTCCATCTGGACCGTGAGCAGAATGAGGATTAATGTTGCACAACAGAGCCCTTATTCCAGCCTCATTTAAAACTATATCATTCATTTGAGGTAATTGTTCGTGTAATTCAGGTACCGGAATATGACGACATGCTGTGAAGACGGAGTGGAAATATTCGTTAAAGCAATCAGCTTTTTTTGTGTCATCAGTTAACATATCACTTTCGTGCCGGAGAGCCGGAACGCCAACACTGTCTTTTCGATTACTTTTGACATATCGCCATAACTCCTTAGGATTAGATATTATTTTATCAGCTAGCGACGATAAGTATGTTCTTTTTGCTGTCTTTAATTCTCGTTTCAAGTTTTTAGTTAGAGTTCTAAGCTTGTCATATAAGTTCTGACTTGGTGCTGTCTTGAATGCCTTGTACACTCCGGCCTTCTTTCTTATTGACAGACGCAGTTCTTTGTTAATCCAAGGTTTATCCATTCTACGTCTAGATGATACCACTCTTGAGGGAATGTATTTAGCGACCAAAAACAGGAGTTTGTCTCTGAACAGAGCCCATAAACTTTCTATGCTGCACTGACTGCAGTATTCCAGCAATACTGGCAGGAATAAGTTTAACTCTTCATCTATGGCATTATAATTCCCCTGTTCATACACAAAAACCTTTCTCGGGCAATTCTTGCTAACCTGTAACTTTTTGCACACTATTGTTGCATTTACTACCTCATGATCACTTATTCCTGGTGCTGCCGTAACTGCTTCAACTAAATCATCGTTGTTGCTAAACAAGTCCAACGTACTGTCCCTAGCTGAACCGTAACGCGTTGGGAAATTCACAAACTGAGCAAGTTCATTGTTCCGTGCTAGTTCAATGAAGGCCGCGTGAAGTGCCGAGCCGCTCGTCGCTATAGGATAGCGGTCACGCCATACAACTTCAGGCATGTTAAAATCGCCCCCAAGTAGAATAATTTCCGATGATAACATCGACAGTGATCGTGCAAGGCCGCGAAATGGTTCTATGCTTGTTGAAGATGGTGACCTGTAGAAAGATCCCACCACAAGGCTGTTACCACCAGAGACCAATATTCTGCACCAAATACATTCTGAAGAAACATCATCGCAGTATAACGGTGCACTTCTGATTCTGTCATGTACAAGAATGAACACACCTCCTCCCTGGTGATTACGGTCTTTTCGATAAGTTATGTATTCGGATGGAAACACTTCACAATCCGATATGCCAGGGTCGAGCCACGATTCTGTCCCGATGACAATATCAGGTTGTGAGATGCGCAATAGGCTAGAGAATTCGTCTGTTTTATTCTTCAGGCTCCTACAATTGATAACGATGACGGATAGGCGATCCGCCGTGTCTCTTCTGAGCCGCGGCGGCTCACGCTTTGTTTGCTACTGAATGTACTCTCGTACGGAATCTGTTGTACCATCGTAAATATAAGTCTTGCCTTCATAAGTCATCTTGTTGTACTTTAGCTTATATCTAGCTCCAGAGTTCTGGTCCCGCGCATAAGCAATCAGTTTGCTTCTACATCGCCGAACCTGCTGGGAGTAGTCTTCACTTAGCGATATTCTGCTGCCCTTCAGTTTCGAAGCCGCAGAAAGAAGACGCTGTTTGTCCTTGAATAGTCCAAACTTCACAATAATGGGCCTTGGTTTATCGTTATTATGCTTCCCCATCCTGTGAGCTCTCTCAATCGTTGATGGTTGAACAGTAATACCCAGTTTGTCCGAGCAGACAGATATAACCTTCCGTTCTGATTCATCCCATGTTTCCTTCTCGTTCTCATCGTCTATGCCGAAAAACAGTAAATTATTCCTACGTGAACGATTTTCCAGCTCGTCCTGATTAATCAATACGTTTCGCATAGCTTTTGAGAGCTGGTTATTTTGCGCCTGCACTTCTGCTCTGTCCTCAAGCGCAGACAAAACGGATAAATCCTCAGCTAATTTGGCAACTTTTGACGTTAGATTCCCAATTTTGTCTTCGATTTGTTTGTGCTCAGTTCGCAGTGTTTCTAACTGTTTAATTATCTTGTCTTGACCTGCCAATATCTTTGGTAACGAACGTATTGCTTCCATTAGTTCACGCTCTTGCTTTTCCGACAGAGGACCAGGGTTCTCTTCGACGTCACCAGCTAATAGTAATCTTATTCTAAAGGAAAATATCTATTGCACCAGCACAGAGACAGACACCGGCACGAACAAGCACAAAACGCTGTAACGACCAGGTGGGCTCCGGTGCCGAGTATTCATGCGTGCGAGTTGGATTATAACGGTAAAAGAGACCAACCTGAAGAAAGAGCAGATGTGAGCGTTTCGACCGCATCTCGCCACGGGAACCCAAAGGCCTTGTCTGGAGCAGTCGTTGAAATAGTCTTTCCTCTGACAGCGAGCGCCCTCGGTGACCGGTAGTGACAACTGCTATCACGCTGGGTAGTGAAGTTGCATCCAGATATGGCCATAACCACCAGTCAGTGATTACAGCCGGGCACTGTCCTCCGGGCAAGTCGCTGTTTTCGGTAGTTGTGCACGTGTGTGCAACCACCTGTTGCTGCTGTTGACGCTCCGTCAATTCATTAAGACGAGGCCACGCAGTCACTATGTTTCCATTTGGGCATGCGTTGTAGACCTCGCCACATCCTCCCAGCTGTCTTGAAACAAAACCAGTGCCGGACGCTGCTACAACGATCTGAAACAACTGAAGAAAGAGCAGATGTGAGCGTTTCGACCGCATCTCGGCACCGGAACCCCACGACTTGCTCTTCAGACGAGTGGTTACGCTGCAGCAGGACAGCGCCTATTCCATGCCCACTTACGTCAGTGTGGAGGATAGTAGAGGCTGTGGGATCAAAGTGACGAAGCACTGGTCCTGATGTGAGGCATCGCTTGAGGGTCTGAAAGGCGGCTTCACATTCATCCGTCCAGGTAAAGGGTATAGTCGTGGTCAGGAGTTTATGAAGAGGAGCTGCGATAGTCGCGAAGCCACGGACAAAGCGGCGGAAGTACGACGCTAATCCGAGAAAGTTGCGAAGGTCTTTAGGTGTGGTTGGCGTTGGGAAATGCTGTACAGCAGCGACCTTGTCGGGATCTGGCTCAATGCCGTGCTTGCTGACCACGTGACCTAATACTTTAATGCTGCGGCTCTCAAATCGACACTTCTTAGTACTGAGTTGGAGACCGGCTTTGGGTAGACACGTGAGAACGTCGTCTAAACGTTCTAGGTGCTGGGAGAAGCTGGACGAAAAGATGACAATGTCGTCCAGGTAACATAGGCAGGTTTTCTATTTGAGGCCGCGTAGTACGGTGTCGATCATTCGTTCAAATGTGGCAGGCGCATTGCACAGACCAAAAGGCATTACGTTGAATTCGAAGAGGCCAGTCAGGTGCTGCAAACGCCGTCTTCTCTTTGTCGGGTTCATGCATCGGGATCTGCCAATATCCAGAACGCAAGTCGAGGCTCGAAAAGTATTCGGCACCTTGTAAGGTATCCAAAGCATCGTCAATACGGGGCATAGGATATACGTCCTTACGGGTAATTATGTTTAGTGCCCTATAATCGACGCAAAAGCGTACCGAACCGTCCTTTAACTAGGACAACAGGAGACGACCAATGGCTTGCTGAAGGCCTTATAACGTTCCGTGCGAGCATGTCGTTGACTTGGTCTTCTATAACTTTCCGTTCAGCAGACGAAACACGGTAAGGGCGGCGACGAATGACGCGGGATCCGTTGGTTTCGATGTGATGAGCGGCCACGGTTGTTTTACCCAATCCATCCGAACACACGTCAAAGCAAGGTTGGTGTTTCCTGAAGATAGTCAGCAAGGCTTCAGTCTGAGTTGGGCTCAAACCTGAACTCACAGTGGCCCTGAGAGCACTGGGTGAACAGTCCATGGGCGTACACTCGGCGAAGGAGGAAACAGGCGAAGCAGTGACGACACATACTGGTGCTGCGTCGATAAGCATGGCAACAGTAGACCCCTCCGGCAGCAGAAGTGGCTCTGACGTCGTGTTGTAGGCGGTCAAACTGGCGCAGCCGCGTGAGAAACGCACTAGACAAGAAGCGATGGCGATTCCCCGAAAAATGCAGTGCTGAGAAGGGGAAACCACTGCGTCGCCGTCGATATTGTCACTAGATCTAATGGTGAGAATACGGGCTTGGCCTGGTGGAAGAACAAAATCTGCCGCTGTGACAAGGTGGGGCGGCGAGGACGCGGCAGCGTCACGGAGCTCGGTGTCCGTAATATGTATAAGTTGTTTCCGCACGAAATGACAGCAGATGCAGCTGACAGGAAATCCCAGCCTAAGATGATCGGATGAGCGCACGACGGAAGCAAAGCAAACTGTATATGATGGCGAATTCCGTCGATGAGGACACGAGCAGTACACTGTCCGATAGGGCAAATCAGACTGTCATTGGCGCCACATAAGACCGGACCAACATAGGGAGTTTGCACTTTTCGTAGACGGTAGCATAATGCGCGATGAATAACAGAAATGACGGCGCCAGTGTCAATAAGAGCGTCGACAGAAACACCTTCCACACAAACAGCGAGTAAATTAGCAGGGCGAACAGGACGAATTGGGACAGGTCGCAAACAAGCAGTTTCTCCTCCAAAAACTGCAGCGTCCTAGTTTTCCGGATGGTTGTCGAAAGAAGTGGAGGCAGAACGCAGGGGCGATGAAGTACGGCGGAACGGAGACGGGGAACGAGGACGGGGTGAGCCAGAAGACCAGGACATGTTTTGGGACAACGGAGGTGAGGGCGAGACGTGACGAGGATATATAGGGTCCTGGAACGTAAGCGTCTGATCTGGGCACATAGTCTCTCCCATAGGCGGAATAGCCAGATCGTTCATCATGCTGGCGCCGGCGGCAGAAACGAGAGATGTGACCACGTATGCCACAGTAGAAACATACTGGGCGGGAAGGGCGCCAGGTAAAGTCGTATGGTTGCATGGGGGCCTTCGCTGCCATCGAGGCCAGGTGGTCGCAGACAACGGTGGCAGGTGCAGATGGAACTGGGACCGCAGGCCGCGAAGCAATCTCGGCGTAAGTAGGTGCACAAACAGGCGCAGGGGACCGGGCATGTGTGACACTTGGCATGGATGCCAGTTCTTCTTTGATGATCTCGCGCAAATTGGGCGGAGGGCCGCAAAGAGAGGCAATGGCGGTGTTGGCTGGGCCATGGCCGTGAATCTCCTCTCGCACAATGATGCGGATGAGCGCTCGCAACTGGTCGTTCTCGGTAAGGTGAGCGTCGCAAGAGGCGCGTGGAAGACGAAAGGCGCAGATCGTGGCAAGGCGTTGGCATGTCGTGATGATCTCAGTAACCGAAGTGGGGCTCTGGACCACAAGAGCGGTAAAGGCAACGGATTTGATGCCCTTCAGGATATGGCGGATACGTTCCACTTCGGGCATGTCACTCTGAGCGCGGCGGCAGACAGCCAGAACGTCTTCAATGTAAGAGGTGTAGGACTCCTCGGCTCCCTGGATGCGGGTAGCGAACTTCTTTTTCGCTACTTCGGAGCGCCCAGCAGATGTGCCAAATATCTGTCGCAGCTGCGCAGTAAATGCTGGCCCATCAGGGAAGTCGCGCTCATGGTTGAAAAACTAAGTTTGCGCGACCTGCCTGAGGTAGAAGGCAACGTTGCGGAGCTTGTTTGACTCGTCCCAATGGTTGCAAGCGCTCACCCTGTCGTACTGGTCAAGCCAGTCTTCCACGTCTTCGCCGGGAAGGCCAGAAAAAGCCTGAGGGTTGCGTTGCGGTGCGGTGACGGACCAAATAAGCCCAGCAGGCGGAGCTGAGGTGGTAGTAGCAGTGGATGCGGTGGTTTGTGCCATGACTGGTGTTGGCGAGCACAACCGTCGACCAGAGCGGAGCTCCAGGGGTGACCGGTAGAGTAAGAGGACGGGGATATCAACGCACGCTCCACCACTTGTGACACGACGCCTGGGACGAAGGCAGAGCACTTATATTGACACACAGCGCGAGACAGCCCACGAACACCAACGCGACAAAATGATGATGAATATGAGGATGGGTATATACACATGAAGACGATGATGAACTGCACAGTTAGCGCTCACAATATATATATATATATATATATATATATATATACATATATATTGTACTTAAGGGACTGGGCCATGGTTCTGGTGAAGGAAGAAGAAGACAAGCAACGCTTGCTCGCCCGCTTCGCCATAGCTCCCTTTTGACTTGTTTCAGACTGCCGTTCTAACGCCAGATCGAGTGTTGTTAGGAAAACATCCCCATTGCATCTGGTGGAGGCGCTGGGTTTCTCTTCCACATCCTGGAACTCCGCAGTCGGACGCTACCAAGAGCTCCTGCGATGAATGATCCCGGACCGTCCCAGGCTGCTGCTCCCGTACCCCCGACCATTGTCTGCCCTGGCGTCGTCCGGCAGCGCGATCCTGCTATCTTTAGCGGAGCAGAGGACCTCGACGTCGAGGACTGGCTCGCCGAATACGCCCGTGTAAGCGCATATAATAAGTGGGCCGACCGCGACAAGCTTACTAATGTAGGCTTTTATTTGACGGGCGTGGCAAACCTCTGGTTCAGAAATCATGAAACCAGTTTTACCACCTGGTCCGCTTTTGCAAGCACTTTGACTGAGGTTTTCGGCCGTCCCGCCGTTCGCCGCCTTCGTGCTGAGCAGCGATTGCGTGGTCGCGTTCAACGTACCGACGAGAGCTTTACCAGCTACATTGAAGACGTGCTCTCGCTCTGCCGGCGCGTCAACTCATCCATGGACGAAGCTGACAAGATCAAGCACGTCATGAAAGGCGTCGATGACCACGCCTTCCAGATGCTCGTCGCCAAGAGTCCCCAGACCGTTGCCGAGGTAATTCAGCTCTGTTAGGAGTACGACGAGCTGCGCAAGCAGCGTGCCACAACACGTTGTGCTGCTCAGCAGGATACCGCGGATCTCGCTCCCTTGGATTTTAGCCGCGACGCTGCCGACATTTCTGCTTTAATGCCGCAAATCCAGCAGTTCATCCGCCAGGAAGTCGCGCGGCAACTGTCTCTGGCGACTAGCCCTCCTGAGCCGGTGAATTCCTTGGCTCCTTCGCTTCGTCAGGTGCTTCAAACGCAAGTTGCTGAGGCGCGACCAGCTGCCCCTCATCGCAGCCCGTTGTTGGACCACTGACGTACGCTAACGTTGTCGCCCGGCCTTATGCTCCTCCGGCTCCTGACGCCTACCGGACCACCGGAACTTTCCATGTGCCGCCACCACCTTCACGCCCGGTTCCCGTTCCTTACTCGGCCGCTGGAGCCCCTGTCGTCAACCCATGGCGCACACCTGATAACCGGCCAATATGCTATTCCTGTGGTTTCCCGGGCCACGTAGCACGATTCTGCTGCCGTCGCAACTACCGTTTCCCTGACAGTGGGAGCGCCTCCGGCTACATGCCTGCTCGACTTCCGCGTCATGATGTGTCTAATCTTCCTCCGGACTCGTCTTCTAGTCGCCGCCCCTTGATTCACGCCGGTCGCCCTCCCCACGTCGTCGATCCCTTTCCCCCATGGTTCATCGACTCAGTCCTGCCCGCGAGGAAAACTAACAGTCGCAGTTCCCGAGGCAAGAACTGCGTTTACGTCGAACATTTCAAGGCCTCATTTTTCTCCTGCGAACGAAATTGAACTGTCCGTCGATGGCGTCACCGTACACGCACTTATTGACACCGGAGCCGCCGTTTCTGTTATTAGTCAAAAGTTTTGCCGCCATTTGAACAAAGTGACCACCCCACTTGCTTATCTATCGCTGCGTACGGCAACATTGCATTGCATTCAGCCTTCAGCATCATGCACAGCTCGGGTCGTCATTCAAGGCGTTTTGTATGTTGTCGAATTTGTCGTTCTATCCCGTTCCTCGCACGACGTCATTCTTGGATGGAACTTCCTATCTCTGAACCAAGCTGTTGTTGACTGCGCTCGTGCCGAACTTACGTTATCAGTGCCGTGCTTTGAGCCTGACGACCACCATTCTACTAAAGTTGTTGCTGCCACGGACATCGACATCGCACCTTTCTCAGCCGCTCTGGTCCCTGTGTCATGGGACGCTGTCGCGAACTATATATATATATATATATATATATATATATATTGTTCCGCGCTATTCCCGCACACTGAAGCACACATCCTGCCGAGCATGGAAGAATGCGCCAGAAAGACGGTGAAGACGACGATCAGAGTAGCGCTCGTGTTGTTGTTCGGCCATATTGCCTGCAGCCGCCTCTCTGTCTATATCTTGTATATATAATTTCCCCAACCCTTTTGGCTACTCTCATCCCAGTGGCACTGTATATATATATATATATATATATATATATATATATATCAATAAATCTCAACCTCTGTCGATACATGGACCATTGTGAACGCCATGATGCCTTCACAACACGCTCAGTTTCATTCACATTCTTCGTCAAACTCAAACATTTACCTCAGCACCACTACCTTGATCTATTGCACCTTGGAACAATCATCCGGACCACATCGCATGCATGTCAAACCACGAAACTTTTTCCTGATAACCTGAATAGGCTCTTTGATAACATTTGAAACTGCAGTGCGCACACAAGAAACGAGGACAATAAGGCGAAGGTGACAGACAGGCGCTGTCAAACTTTCGCCTTATTGTCCTCGTTCCTTGTGTGCGCGCTGCAGTTTCAAGATGAATAGGTACCAACTCGCCCAACTTTCAGTACTTTGATAACATTGTATAATGTTTTTCCCAGTACGAGTTGTAACCACTGTTCCATTTCATTTTTGTTTGATGCAAACTTTTTTTTCTGTTCTCTAGAACTCCCTTGTTCAGTGCCCTTCAATGTATGTATAAGAAATTATCAATCAATAGTGTATGGGTAGAAGTTATTCACCGTTTGCACATGAATAATTTGTGAAACCGGGTTTTCGTCATCACAAAACGTTTAGCTGAATAAAGTTTGCAATATTAGTATTTTATGTTCAAGTAATTGCTTTATTGCTGGTGAAAGGTATTGGATGATGGGACGTCAATTTGTAGCTGATGTCTCGTTGCTATCTTCTGCTGCAGAATTTTTTTCGACTTCTATTTAAACGGAAGAGCAGATGTGTCAATTAACTTGTTCACCACCAACCTACGCATGCAATATGTAGCATACGTAAGATCTCAGTAATCAAGGGCCTTCTGGTGGTATCTATCACTTTCAGGAGCTCATCGGGCCCAATGAAACTACAAAAGGTAACGCCAGTGAAACAATGGTCGACGGCGAGGGTACCACGAGGCCCAATCACCGTGAATTTACCCCACAAGTTGCAGCAGTTAAAGCCGATGAAATGTCTCATCGTGAGGAGACAAAGCTCGAGAACGTGTCGGACAGCTTCCCGTCTGCTAGCACCGAGTGCTTCAATGACGCCGGATTTGACTCTAGCATCCGCATGCAGATGGCGTTTGCGGATTCCCTCAACCTGGACGACGCTCTCAAACCCATCTACGTGAGTATGCGGTTTCTACATAACAGGGAAGAGTGTTAGTGCACCCAGCCAAAGTTTCTGCACATACATGCCAGCCTATTTATTTTCACGAATAAGAAGCGCGTTGCGGAGCTTCGGATAATCAGCAAGAAGGTTTAGCTGAAAACGAACTTTTATTTCTTTGTCGAAATACATGTAAAACGCAGAAATGGATTTGTGAGCCATCTGTTTGACCATTTTGATAATATTTATTATGTTTAAGGGTGAAACTGAAATTATAGTTATTATACACGAATTGATTTCTTGCCTCGACATTGTTTTCATATTGCCAGAAAGGGGGCGGTGTCACAAAAGTAGGAGCATGTTCAACTTAATTTTTTTAACTCTACACGAAAAACAGATCTGCAGTTCTGTAAGCAGCATCGTTTCATAGCCAGTACACAATTGTATGTTTGTTTGAAGTTTACATGAAATAGTTACAATGCCAATGAACGTTTTGTAAATGTTCTACCCACCAATTGACAGTACAATTCAGATCGGCCTGTAAAACATTTATTCTGTCTGTTTTTCAGGTATTATAGCATGTTGTTTACTGAATTCTATATTGATTTTTACCCCTGAGTAGGAGAGTTTTAACGTGAAACTTTTGCTTCTCAAATTTTGGTGGTGTCCGAAAAAAACATTTACGGCCAAATAAAAGTCTGCTTTTCAGGGAAGCTAAATTGTAAATTTTCTTGTTTTGCTGCAACAAAGTTAATCAAAATTGATGCAGTGGTTTCTGAGGAAAGCTGTTTGTCCGCACCCACGTGTTCAGGTAGGAGCTCTGGGTCTAACCTTACTCTAACGGGAGAAGTGGCAATTTGGGGAAAATAACTATTCGAGAAGTTCTGCTGCTATCTTTCACGTATATGTAATGTTATGTGCTGATTTCGAATATACAGTTCGTTTTTATTTATCTTCTCTACTTCCCAATTCTTTGAGCTTTCTGTAATTAATTCTTGCACACATTCACAAAATCTTAGTTCCTGCAATTTTGCAAAGCCCCAAAGGTATCAATGGCTTCTGTATGATTTAAGGAATGCTGTTGCACGAACTTTATTACTGTTCCATAGCAAGAGTTGCTAAAGTTCAAATTTAAGCACTACAATTCCTATTCTCAACTTCAACACATATAAATTCGTGTTCTAGGGAAGGTAGTGGGATAAGGTTGCTCTGACGGCATTCCTTGAATACAAAATTTATTGATGACTTATTGAGGGAAATCTAAAGAACAGATATTACCCAGACATTTGCGGAAAATATTTAACGGAAACTAGCATGAAATAAAAGGATAAGATGTAAACAAACACAATATTCGAAATCCGCACATAACCTTACATTTCACTGAAATGTCTACAAGCTGCGCATCAAGGGTTGTGCGCTCGTCTAAATGCGTACAATATGTTACATGGGCGCATTCGAACTCAAGTCAGTCAGTCAGTCATTCAGTTCATTAATTGGTTTATTCATTCAATTAACCAAATAAGTAACCATCAATCAATCATTCTTTCTTCTGGCAACTAAATTGCACCGTACAGTGAAAACACGCAACTGCAGAAAAAAAAAGAAAAGGGAACAAGCTGTTCTTATAAAGACACCATAAATCGAATAATAAATATTTTTATTTAGGACCCACATCTCCCGTTAAGAGTGTATGAGTAGTACGATTAGATTTTTAAAGATGTTTTTTTGTATTCTACTGTCTTGTAAATCACCGTGAAGTCTCTTCGTATTGCAGGTCATGTTCAAAACTAAGAACTTCACCGGAAATCTGCAAGAAATGTTCTTTCTTGATGGTGATCTTGGCAACAACACAATCGTAGCCGTGAGCTATGTTTCTGCAGACAGCTTCTCATTCGATACCTTGTTAGTGGACCCCGCTGGGCAGAGATGTCAGAACTGCCGAGAAGTTAATAGCGGACGCCTAAAGACAGTTGCCATACCAAGCCCTGCAATGGTAAGACTTTATGAAGCAGAATTGAATATGATGGTCACTTTTGTTCGATTGCATTACTTTCTGACCAGCCACACCTCACAACCTGCCAATCATGGCAATAACATTGGCGCAGTGAAATTCAGAGAACTGAACAAGTATAAAATAAACGCATCTAAATATACATTTTAGTGCCCTGCCTAGTGTTCGAGTGTCCTTACACGGTCGCACGTATTGTAACTTTACATTCCCGCATTCTGAAGAAGGTGCTCAGGAAGACAGCGAATACTACGATCTGAAGGCGCGCGTTCGCGGTTGTGGTTAATATATCATCTTGATGTCGCTTTCCTGTGTTTTATTTTGTAAACACAATGTTACCTACCCTCTTAGCCATCCCAATACTTTTGAATGACTGCTTAAAGGAAGCTCCAATTGGCCATGGGTCAGACTATCACAAAGGTCATTAGTTAGATTGTCCTAATTAACTCTACCTTAATTTGCTGTGCCTTAATTATCATCGCCTAAATTACCACCCAAGGTCGTAGGAGCGACTCTACCAAAGGTCGAGGGTTCGATTCCCACCAATGGCCATGTGTATCACTCGCGCCAAAGGTCGTGGGTCTGAGTACCTTAATTAAATCTTAATCAAATGCGTCTGAATTAACTTTGCCTTAATCATCAGCAAACGTCGTTGGTCCGAGTGCATGTATGCACTCTATTTTGAATAACTTCGCCTTATGTAACGTCAATGTTAACGCCAACGGACTCCCATCAATGGTCATGCGTTCAACTCCTACAAAGGTCGTGGGTCAGAATGCCTCAAATTGCTCTAACTTTATCGACTGTGCCTCAGTTAACTTTGCCTTAATTAGCACGAAATATCGTGGGTTCGACTCCCACCAAAGGGTGTGGGTCCGAGTGCCTTTTTAACTCTATGCTACTTAACTTCTATTTAAGTAACTTCACCTTAATTAGCACTAAAGGCCGTGGGTTCGAACCCCACCAAAGAAAGTGGGTCCGAGTGCCTTTATTAATTCTATCTTCTTAAGTTCGTCTTAAATAACACCAATGGTCATGGGTTCGACTCCCACTGGAGGTCGGGGGCTCCAGGGTCTTAACTATATCTTAATCAAGTGTGTCTGAAATCACTTTGCCCTAATTAGCCTCAAATGTCGTGGGTTCGACTCCTACCACAGGTCGTGGGTCCGAGTTCCTTTAACTCTATGTTAATTAGCTGCGCCTTAGTTGTCTTCGCCTTAAGTAACAGCAATGGTTGCGGGTTTGAGCCAATAGTCATTGGCTGGACTACCACCACAGATCGTGGGTTGAAGCGATTTATTTTCATTACAGTAAGGTTAATTAAAGCACACGAGCCCACGAGGTTTACTGGTGTCACCATGGTGGTACCAACACATGGTGGCCACATGATTTTTGGTGCCATACCGCCGGATGTCGGATTTTTCGACCCATGAGCCATCTAATGAATAAAATTTACAGAATAAAATGGCTTGCCGTGCATACTGCCAAATCCTGACTCGGAGCTAACCACTGTCGTTGAAAGGAAGAGTGTGCGATCATTGCATTCTACCGGTGTTCATATATGCGGCAGAAATTGGAGGTTAACAAAGAAGCTGGAGAACAAGTTAGGGACCGCACCAAGAGCGATGGAACGAAAAATGTTAGGCGTAACGTGGAGATACAGGAAGAGAGCGGTGTGGATCAGAGAGTAAACGGGCATAGCGGATATTCTAGTTCTCATTTAGGGAAATAAATGAAGCTGGGCATGCCTTGTGGACCATTAAGTTACAGAATGGGTGCCAAGAGAAGGGAAGCCCAGTCGACGATGGCAGAAAACTAAGAGGGTTGATGAAAGAGGAAATTTGCAGGTGGAAATTGGAAGCGGCCAGCGCAAGACATGGGTAATTGGAGATCGCAGAGAGAGGCATTCGTCCTGCAGCGGACCTAAAAATAAGCTCGTGATGATGATGCAGAGCCATTTCAGGCTTTCACCCTAATAACAGCATACCGTGCAGTGTGAATCCCACTAGTCGACTAGTGGAGCAACCGGCTGGAGACTGCGCGAGCGTCTCCAGCCTCGGCAGTCTTATAGATCTGTTTGTCCTATAAGGCGAGGCCTTATTGGGGCGTTAGCGAGTGTTTCACAGAGAAGCTGTATACCTCTAGCCCCCAATGCGTTTTCTTCCTTTTCCTTTTTTCGCAAACCAGGGTGAAATTGATTTTCTTTTCTCAGCGTCTTCTCAGTATTGTTCGTCCCGTTCTCCAAGACCCACTGAACCATTTTACGGGAATTGCGTCCTCACAAATAGCCATCGGATTGTTTTCATGCGATCCCCTTTGGATGTGATGTCTTAAAGGGCGAAAAAGGCAATGCCGAAGCGCAAAGCTTATAACCATCATGCTAGTTTACCAACCGCTGTGACGGCTGTGTTAGGCACGGCCATCGGGCTTATACAGGAGGTTAATGTAAACATAGTATTGCCATTTCAAATATTGTAGAATTGAAATGTGTGATAACAATGCCGGTGCCTAACGCAAATATTTTAGAAGGACAGGCGCTCAGATTTTTTTGGTTTGCATAGGGTGGGCCTTACATGAGCACTCGCATGCTTTAGTGCCACTTGAGCCTGGCAAGTACTAAGACACTGACTGCTTTCGCCGAGTGAAAACCGATACAGCAAAAATGGTTCGCAACACACACACACACACACACACACACACACACACAAAGACACACAAACTGTGGCTGCTTATGCCCGTCACACTTTTCCGCAGTCAAGAGAAATTTCCGCACACTGTAGCTACAGCAGCACCGAAATGCTACATAGTGGTTATTTGATGACTTCTTATGAACTAACACCACGGAAGCCTCGCGAAGCACGCGAAAAAACATTCCCAAAGCGATTCGCAACACTCCTCGGAAACACATTGAAGCTGCGACCCGCCGGATAGGACAAGTGAGAGAGGAAAAAAGGCTCGCCGTGCACCCTTTTCTCTTTTCGTGACGAAAAGGTCCACGCTATATCTTACAAGTAACTTGCAACGTTGCCGTAAATGCGAGGTGTACACAGGCAATACTCTTGCGCTGCAAAATATAGTTCCGGGTGCAACTGTCTGATTGTTAGCGGAATTGAAGAGTTTTATTATTCCAAGGGCTCTACATGGCTCATTGTGTGACCGCGCCATCATCGCGAAGACGTTCAGAAAGCACGGCTTTGTGATGACACATATAGCCTTATCTACTTATCGTGACTTTTTTTGCAATGCATTCCGTGTTGATTCAGCTATGTACTTTTAAATGCCCTCACAAATGTATATAGTAACACTTTACTCGCTGATTGATTGACGCACGTTTACATCGATGTGACCAATGTATGTTTCGCCGACAAAAATAAGACTAATAACGCCTCTCATGATTGAGTTTTCGAGTAACGCGTGACAGTAATCTTGCTTTCCACCGCTTTGACTGACTGATTGATTGATTGATTAATCCATTCATCTACTTTTCAAGCCCGGCACTTGGAGGCTTCAACTGGAGACCACAGCCAGTGAAAGGGTCATGATAAACATACTTGTCATGTCTCATGCTAGAGACCTGAACAACGAGCCGATTGTTGCTTCATGCCAAATGTCGGAGCCGGTGATCAGCCAACCACAAGAGGCCGTCATATTCGTTGACGTTAGCAAAGGCGACCACGTTGTTCTCGACGCAAGCGTAACGGCGGTTGTGATCAACACGCAGCACCTGAGATGC